>NW_026110580.1:75000-97744 GCF_024679095.1 Eriocheir sinensis | reverse complement strand
AAATAATTTTCTCCTCTACTAGGTATTAAAAAAGATTACCATATAAATGGCCTAAAAGTTCAAACTAAATCTAGATAAATAGTTTCCCTCTACCCAACCTTCCCTTTTCGGCGAATCGTTGAAAAACTTTCGCCTTTACACTGTTGCTTCCCTACGCTGTTCTTTTTATACCTTGTAGAGGCATAGGTTGTACACGTATATAAGGGCAGAAGTTACCACAATATATATATATACAAAACGTTGGAAATACCCTCACGCCCTTACACTGTTGAGTTCCCTCATGCTTGTTCTTCTATACCTTGTGAGAGCATAAGAGTTTGTACACACGTATATGAGGGCAAGAGAAGTTACCACAATATAAATACAAAACTATTACATGTCTTGAAATGAGAAGTTCTTGTTATGGTACACACCACATTTTTAGCTTTTAGAGAAAATGTAATTGTGTCATATATAAAGAAAAGGTTGATTACCATGATACATACAAATGCTACTCCTCTTTGCATAAATAAATTTCAGAGGATGAAGTTTTGTGTGTGAGAATCCAGAAAGAAATATTACATTATATAAAACAATATTATTAGCATGCCTTGAAATTAAGAGTTTAACTTGGTAACAGCGACAGGCCAAATTTGTGGTTTACCGTGTACCAGCGATGGGCCAAATTTTTACCATGATATAACCCCCAAATAGATGATGCACAAACTGATCACAAATGCATTGGTACTATATATTATGAAATAGTTTGCGTGGTGATGATTTTTCTCATTAATTCGCTTAGGGGACCTTTAAGATACATGTTTCCCAGCTATCAGGTTAAGAAGGATTAGAGCGAAAGGTGAATTGAGCGCAAAGATTAGTTGAGAAATATATACGTATGACATAACTTACTCCTTATCCTTCTCTTTACAACAAACGTTCCCATCTTTGCACGCCATCACCCAAAGCTCTCCTTGTCTCTACACTGAACGTACCCTTGTCAGCACTCCTCCACCCGTCGTACCCCAAGCTCCTCTCTCCCAACAACAAACGTACCCATACTAATGCTTTATACCCCGCTAGATTCTTTTCCCTAAACTAAACGTACCTATCTTAGAACTCCATTATCAGCCACCCTACACTACCTCTTCCTCCCCTAACACGCCAGCGGTTAATACCTCTCGTAGCAACAGCCTTGTACCCCTCTCTAGCGGGGGACAGCTCATAACAATGGGAGATTTATGGCCCCAATAGACTAGTCCTGTGTGTGTGTGTGTGTGAGTGTGGGTGTGTGTGTTAGTATCTCCACTGCTTATGTTTGTGGGCGAGGCGAGTTGGGTAAATTAGGGCGAGTCTGGTAACGTATGTGCCGTTGTTAGCGTGAAATGAACTTGTCTAGCTACTGTCACTCCACGTAAAAACATCGTTAATATTCCTTTGGGGACAGTTTCTTTCGGTGAATCTGCGTTGAGCGTTACCAAGAGAGGAGTGTTGAGTGTTGGAAATGATTCGAGCATTCTTTTTCCTTTTGTCGTTCTGTCTTAGGAGTGAGCTCGATGTTCGCTGTTCTTATTCCGAGTAAACTAACTTTTGGAGTGTCCGCGGTAAATCTTCGTTGAAATTAATAGGAAATGATTCGGCCATTCTCTGTATGTCCTTTTTCTCCGTCTGTCCTAGAAGCGAGTTAGATGTTTATTATTTTCATTTATTATTCCGAGTAAAGTAACCACTAATATATATCGTTATTATGCTCTGGCTATCTTGGAAATTAGCAAAACGTTTCCTGATATTATTCCGATTAAAATAACTATAGAGCGATTTGTTTTTACAGCAAAGAAAACGGCTCAAGGGCAACAAAAAGAGTACAAAAAAAAAAGCCTGCTACTCGCCGCTCCCATAAAAGACAGGAGAGTGGCCAAAAGAGAGATCATCATTGTCCAGGTGCAGCGTGAACTCAGAAAATTAGTCAAATACGTGTTGTCTTAGCGCGTAAAACAGAGACAAGTAGGAGAGTTATCATTCCTATCAAACTAACTCTCCACCCGAAATTGACACCTCTCTTGGTCACTCCTCTAACTCTTTCTATAGGGGCAGTGATTAGTGGGCTTTATTGTTCTGCCTTGATGGTTTATTTTGCTTTGCCCTTGAACTGCTTCCTTTGATAAAAAAAAAAATAATAGCGTACATATAAATTGAGGTTATCATAGCCTATGTACCGTGCAAACCTGAGACTTCACATGATCGTTGTTGTAATGAGTAAAGTAAGAACAGTATGGGAGTCGAATAGTTACCTCTACTTCAATACAGCGCACACCGTGAATTAGTTTGGTAGTCAATGTTCTAGCGAGTAAACTAACCATAGAAAAGCCGAAACTACACATGACCGCTGTTGTAATGAGTAAAGTAAGAACAGTATGGGAGTCGAATGGTTACCTCTACTTCAATACAGAGCAAACCATGAATTAGTTGGGTAGCCAATGTTCTAGTGAGTAAACTAACCTCTGTAGAAGAGTTGTTATTATCCCCCTCAGTGTAAACCAGAAGCTAGTTAGATGTTCCTTGTCTTGTGTGAGTAAAGTATCTAGAAAGTCTGGGTAAACACAAAAGAATTTCCTCAGTAGTGTAAACCTGAAATGAGTGAGATATTCGGTATTGTAGAAAGTAAACCAGCCCTAGAAAAACTGTTATTATCCTTCTTCAGTGTAAACCAGAAGCTAGTTAGATGTTCCCTGTCGTAGTGAGTAAAGTATCTAGAAGGTTTGGGTAAACATGTACGAATTTCCTCAGTGATGTCAACCTGAAATGAGTGAGATATTTGGTATTGTAGAAAGTAAACCAGCCCTAGAAAAACTGTTATTACCCCCTCTTAGCGTAGACCAAGAATTAGTCAAGTAGTGATTATCGTAGCGGGTAAATTAACCGTGTAAAAAAATCGTATTATCTCCCTTCAGTAGTAGCTATTGTCGTAGAGAGCAAAGTAACCGTATTGTAAACCGTAGAGTACATTAGTTTCATTCATGTTGTCGTATTCAGTAAACCAGACGCAGAAACCATGAGTAGACAAGCCAGGCCCAAGGTCAGTGTGAGCCATAGATAAGGTCAGTTACAGCCATAGATAAGGTCAGTGTGAGCCATAGATAAGGTCAGTTACAGCCATAGATAAGGTCAGTGTGAGCCATAGATAAGGTCAGTTACAGCCATAGATAAGGTCAGTGTGAGCCATAGATAAGGTCAGTGTGAGCCATAGATAAGGTCAGTGTGAGCCATAGATAAGGTTAGTTATAGCCATAGATAAGGTCAGTATGAGCCATTGATAAGGTCAGTTACAGCCATAGATAAGGTCAGTTACAGCCATAGATAAGGTCAGTTACAGCCATAGATAAGGTCAGTTACAGCCATAGATAAGGTCAGTTACAGCCATAGATAAGGTCAGTGTGAGCCATAGATAAGGTCAGTGTGAGCCATAGATAAGGTTAGTTATAGCCATAGATAAGGTCAGTATGAGCCATTGATAAGGTCAGTTACAGCCATAGATAAGGTCAGTTACAGCCATAGATAAGGTCAGTATGAGCCATTGATAAGGTCAGTTACAGCCATAGATAAGGTCAGTTACAGCCATAGATAAGGTCAGTGTGAGCCATTGATAAGGTCAGTGTGAGCCATAGATAAGGTCAGTTACAGCCATAGATAAGGTCAGTATGAGCCATAGATAAGGTCAGTGTGAGCCATAGATAAGGTCAGTTACAGCCATAGATAAGGTCAGTATGAGCCATAGATAAGGTCAGTATGAGCCATAGATAAGGTCAGTGTGAGCCATAGATAAGGTCAGTGTGAGCCATAGATAAGGTCAGTGTGAGCCATAGATAAGGTCAGTTACAGCCATAGATAAGGTCAGTGTAAACAATGGATGAAGTCAATCACCTTAGCGAGTAAACTTCAATCATCAGGAGAATACACTCTAGACTTACTCTCTCAATATATGAAGTTATTATTTAAGGAAAGTCTTTAATATAGCATCAGTACATGAACACTATCTACATCAAGTTGATTCTAAGTTAAAAAAAAAAAAAAACATTGTATCGATATTAAACACGATTATCATGAACATCTATCACAATACACTTTAGGTGAGGTCAAAGCTAATATTAACCTAATGTAGTCTAGATATAAGAGCGAGCATTGTATTATATTCAGAATCACCGTAACAAACTATTTTCCTTGTCTCCGTAGTAGTAAAAAAACAAGTATCATGAACTGCTATCATTACGAGAAAACATTATAGATGAGCCCATGAATGTAACCACTAATCTAACCAACCTAACAAATAACCAACTAATCTAACTGTACTTATTTGGCCGCTGTTATCCCTTTACTGCAAAGCCTAATCCCAGACAAACCCCAAACACACACACTAACCTAACCTAACCTACCCTAACCTAACCTCACACCACCCATTTACTAAGCTTCTGTGTGTCAGCTTATCTGCATGTGTGTTGACCCTGCAGTGTGCTCAGTATAAGGGTGGAACAGGGAAAGAGAAAGGGAGGTAGGGAGATTAGGAGAAGCGGCATGGAAAAGAAGGAAAGCAGGAAGATAGATATGTCAGGTGGGGAACAGGGAGAGGAGGTAGGGAGGTTAGGAGAAGAGAAGGGAGAAAGGGACATTGAAAAGAAGAAAAGCAGGAAGAAAATAGGGAGAGAAAGGGAGGAAGGAGACGAAGGAAAGGAGAAGATAGGAGGAAGATACGATTACTAGGTTAAGACAGGGAAAGGAAGGGAAGGAGGAAGGGAAGGAAACGGGAAAGGATGACAAGAAATGAAAGGGAACGAATGAATGAAATAGACGGAGATAAAGGAGGAGGAAGAGAAGGCATAAGAGAAAAAAGATGAGAAGAATGACCCCCAAAAAAAGAAAGGAGATAGAGAAACAAAAAAAGAAAAAAATCGGAGAGAGAAAGTAGAGATAGAAAGTTAAGGGAGTAAAAAAAATAAAGAGAGGGAGACAGACAAAGAAAATAAAAACGTAAAAAGAGGAGAAGAGAGGAAGAGAGAAACTTGAGCAACAAAAGAGGAAATAGCGAGAAAGGAAGGGAGGAACAGAAGAGGGAGAGAGAGAAAAAAAGAACGAAAAGTAGAAAGGCAGAAAAAGAACAAAGAAAAAAAGAGTAGGAGGGGAAGATGGAGACACACAGAAAAGATAAAAGGGAAAGAAATAGAAAGTGTCAGAAAAAATAGAAGATGGAAAATACAAAGAAGCGGAAGATAGGCAGAAAAAAAGGAAAAACCAAAAAGGGGAGAAAAATAGCAATAATGAAGATAGGAAAAAGGTAGAAAATTATAGAATATTAAAAAAGGGAAGAGAAAAATAACAGAGGATGGAAGAAAGAAATAAAAAAAGGAGGAAAAGAAAGTAGAGGAAGAAAAAGCATTAAAGTAAAAAAGAAGAAGAGAGTGACCGAGTAAAGAGAGATAGAGAAAGAAATAGGAGAGTAAATAGAAAAAAAACTATATGGAGAAAAGTAGAGGAAGGAAGGAAAATGAGGTAGAAAAGAGAGAAAATAAGGGAAGTAGGGAAAGATATTAGGGTAATAAAAGATTAGTAAAGGCAGTGAGGTAAAAAGGGAGAGAGAAAACATGGGGAAAGTAGGAAAGAAAGAAGAAAGAAAGAAAGAAATTAGAAGGAAGTTAGAATTAGGAAGGAAAATAAGAAAAGGAAAAGAAAGGGAAAAGAAGGGAGAGAGACAAAATGAGGAATTTAGGAAAGAAAGAAGAAAGAGAAGGAAGAAATTAGAAGGGAAAGTAGAATTAGGAGGGAATATAAGAAAATTACAAAGAGAAAAGGGAAAAGAAGGGGGAGAGAAAAAATTGGGAAGGTAGGAAAGAAAAAGAAAGGGAAAGAAGAAATTAGAAGGGAAGGTAGAATTAGGAAGGAAAATAAGAAAAGGAAAAAGAGGGAAGGGAAAAGAAGGGAGAGAGAAAACAATAGAAGGGAGAAGAAAAAGAAACAGAAGAAGGAAAGAAATTAGAAGGAAAGGTAGAATTAGGAGGGAAAATAAGAAAAGGAAAAGAGGGAAGGAAAAGAAGGGAGAGAAAAATGAGGAAGGTAGGAAAGAAAGGAAAGAGAAGGAAGAAATTAGAAGGGAAAGTAGAATTAGGAAGGAAAATAAGAAAAAGAAAAAGAGAGAAGGGAAAAGAAGGGAGAGAGAAAACAATAGAAGGGGAGGAAAGACAAGAACCAGAAAGAGAAGGAAGAAATTAGCAGGGAAGGTAGAATTAGGAAGGAAAATAAGAAAAGGAAAAGAAAAGGAAAAGAAGGAGAGAGAAAAATAGGAGGTTAGGAAGAAAGAAGAAGAAGAAGGAAGAAATTAGAAGGAAAGTAGAATTAGGAAGGAAAGAAAATAAGAAAAGGAAGAGAAGGGAAAAGAAGGAGAGAGAAACAATAGAAGGGGAGGAAAGAAAAGAACCAGAAAGAGATATGAGGAGAACAAGCGAGGGAGAAGTAGAAGACACGAGGAAAGAAAGAAAGGAATAAACGAAGAGGAACGTGAGCAAGAAAAATACACAAAAAAGTTGATTAAACGAGAAAATAATAAAGAAACAGAGAATGGGAGGCAGGAAAACAAGCAAGGAAACTAGATAACAAACAAACATAGAGAAAGGAAAAACGAAGAGAAAGATAGACAAGAAAAAGTAGACAAAACAAGCTGATTGGAGGAGACAGAACACGTAGAATACAGGACGAAAAGAATAAAAGAAACAGAGAGAATGGAAGGTAGGAAAACAAGCAAAGGGGGAAACTAGATAACAAACAAACATAGAGAAAAGGAAAAAAGAGAAAGATAGACAAGAAAAAGTAGACAAAATAAGTTGATTAGAGGAGACAGAACACGTAGAATAAGAGACGAAAGGAATACAAAAAACAGAGAGAATGGGAGGTAGGAAAACAAGGAAAAGAGGGAAAATAGACAACAAACAAACATATAGAAAGGAAAATCGAAGCGAAAGTTAGGCCAAAAAAATAAAGCAGGGTCAAAAAAATTGGTTAGATTATAAGACAAAAAAATAACCCCTCCCTACCCACACAGCTCCCCTCCTTACCCCACACACAACACCCACACACAAGCCCCCCCCCACACACACACCTTGCCTGGTTAACGCGTCTCCCCTTCTCTTCCTGGCTGTAGTGTGAATGGTTTCCTGGGGAGCCGTGAGGCCAGGAGTCAGGCGAGTGTTGGGGCTTCCTACGCCACCTATGACAAAAGGTTAGACTTGGCCCTTGCTTGTTCTCATCACGGGGGGTTGAAGAGGGATGGGAGGGAGGCTGATGGGGAAGGAGAGACCCATGAAGGATGAAGAAAAGGACGAAAGGAGAGAAGAGAGGAGAGGGAGACAAAGGAGGCTGATGGGGAAGGAAGAAAGCCATGAAGGAAGAAGAAGGAGGAGGAGAGGATAGAAGAGGAAGCTGATGGGGGAAGGAGAAAGGCATGAAGGAAGAAGGAAGGAGGAGAGGAGAGGAAGCTGATGGGGAAGAGAGAAGGAAGAGAGGAATGTAGAAAGGGGAAGAGGAGGAGAAAACAGAGAAGAAGGATGAAGGTGAAGGAGAGAGAGAGGAAGGAGGAAGTGAGGAGAGAAGGGAGAGAGAGTAAAGGAGAGGAGGGAGGAAAAAGGGAGGGTGATGGATTTGAAAGAGGCGTAAGAAAGGAAGAGGAAGAGAGAGGGGAAGAAAGAGTAAAGAAAGTAAGGAAGTTAAAATGAGAAGAGAGGAGAGGAGAGAGGAATGAATGAAGGGAGATGGGAAGGGAAGGAGGAGAATTAGAGAAGAGAAAAGACAGGAGAAGAGTAAAGTAGAAGAGAGAGGAGAAGGAAGAGATGAAAGAGTAAGACGAAGAGAGAGAAAGAGAGAGGAAGAGAGCGGAAGAGAGAAAAGGAGTGAAAAAAGATAGAAAAAGAGAGAGGGCACAGAGGAAGAGAGAGAAAGAAGGAAAAAAAGGAAAAGGGATGTCAGTGGAAGGAGATAGAGAAGGAAGAAGGATGGAGAAGGAGAGAAGGAGAAAGAGAGGAGAGAGGAGGAGAGAGAAGAAAAGGAAGGAGAAAGAAAAGGAAGTATATAGTTAAATGGAATGTTTTTTATTTCAATTTACTTCCTCTTTATTCTTTAATGTGTGTTGTGTGTGTGTGTGTGTGTGTGTGTGTGTGTGTGTGTGTGTGTGTGTGTGTGTGTGTGTGTGTGTGTGTGTGTGTGTGTGTGTATTATATCTTATCAGGCAAATATTATTTTACAAATATTCATGTATAGAAGAATGCTAACAAAATGTGACAGATATACACATTAACATAGCATTGGCTTGTATTCGTAGCTGAAATAATGCGTACAAAATGGGTCAGATATCCAACAACATAGCACTGATTTGTATTCGTAGCTCAAACAGCGCGTACAAAATGGTGAAGATATTATCCTACCCTCTTCCCTCTCCCCTTTCCTCCCCTTCCCCTTTTTTCCCCATCGGCTCTTCCCCCTTTCACCCATATCCTACCATCCCCTTGTCTCCCTTCTCGCGCTCTCCTCCCTTTCTCACCCTTCCGATTTCCCACCCATTCCCTCCCCCCACTTACCCATCCCCTACCACCGCCCTTCTCCCACCCCCATGTCCCCCACTACCCCCTCCTTTATCCCCTCCCCTCCGATCCTTTCATCAGTATCATTATCTCGCAAATAATTTGAATTACATTACTCTGTGCAGCTAATGGGCGCTCAATGATTAGTTTAGCCGAACTAAATACTCTGTTAGCTTGCTCGGGTTGTTTTCTCTCTCTCTCTCTCTCTCTCTCTCTCTCTCTCTCTCTCTCTCTCTCTCTCTCTCTCTCTCTCTCTCTCTCTCTCTCTCTCTCTCTCTCTCTCTCTCTCTCTCTCTCTCTCTCTCTCTCTCTCTCTCTCTCTCTCTCTCTCTCTCTCTCTCTCTCTCTCTCTCTCTCTCTCTCTCTCTCTCTGCGTCTGTCTCTGTCTCTATCGCTGTCTTTTTCTCTCAATCTCTCACTTTTTCACTTTTCTTTTTTTCTTTCTTTTTTTTCTCTCTCTCTCTCTCTCTCTCTCTCTCTCTCTCTCTCTCTCTCTCTCTCTCTCTCTCTCTCTCTCTCTCTCTCTCTCTCTCTCTCTCTCTCTCTCTCTCTCTCTCTCTCTCTCTCTCTCTCTCTCTCTCTCTCTCTCTCTCTCTCTCTCTCTCTCTCTCTCTCTCTCTCTCTCTCTCTCTCTCTCTCTCTCTCTCTCTCTCTCTCTCTCTCTCTCTCTCTCTCTCTCTCTCTCAGCATCCCCCCTCCCCACCCTTCCCACTAGGACCCATCAACAAAGCCAGACGTCCCACATTACTCCCTTCCTCCTCCTTTCTGTCCCTTCCTCCGTAAAGTGAAGTGTCAGAGGAGTGGGGAGCGCTGCCACCTCACCTCTTCAACTTGCAGACATGAATAAATTTGAATTGACATCCTGCCCCAGCCTTCTCCGACCCTTTCCTTCCCTTCCCTATCCCTTCGCTTCCCTTCCTTTCTCTTCTCCTCCCTTTTCTTTTTTTTTCTATTCTGTTATTTCCTTTCTTCTTTATCTTTTCTCTTTCGGTTTTTTTTCTCTACTTCTCCCTTTCCTTTTATTTTGCGTTTCTCTTTTCTTTATTTTTCTTTTCTCTCCTTTCCTTCCTTTTCCTTCCCTTCGCTTACCTTTCGTCACCCCTTCCTTTCCTTTCCTATCCCTTCCTTTCCTTTCCTTCCCTTCTTTTCCTTCCCTTTCCTCCTCCTCCTTCTTTCTCTTCTTATTTCATTTCGTTTATCCCCCCGTCTCTCTCTCTCTCTCTCTCTCTCTCTCTCTCTCTCTCTCTCTCTCTCTCTCTCTCTCTCTCTCTCTCTCTCTCTCTCTCTCTCTCTCTCTCTCTCTCTCTCTCTCTCTCTCTCTCTCTCTCTCTCTCTCTGCGTCTGTCTCTGTCTCTATCGCTGTCTTTTTCACTCAATCTCTCACTTTTTTCACTTTTTTCTTTTTTTCTTTCTTATTCTATTTTTTTTTCTCTTTCTCCTGTTCTCTGTTGTTGTTTTTCTCTTGTTCTCTTTTTTCCCTTTTTATCCTTTCTTTTTCTCTCCCTCTCTTTCACTAATCTCTTTTTCATTTTATCCATGCACGTCCGTCTCTCTCTCTCTCTCTCTCTCTCTCTCTCTCTCTCTCTCTCTCTCTCTCTATATCTCTCTATCTCTCTCTCTCTCTCTCTCTCTCTCTCTCTCTCTCTCTCTCTCTCTCTCTCTCTCTCTCTCTCTCTCTCTCTCTCTCTCTCTCTCTCTCTCTCTCTCTCTCTCTCTCTCTCTCTCTCTCTCTCTCTCTCTCTCTCTCTCTCTCTCTCTCTATCTCTCTCTCTCTCTCTCTATATATATATATATATATATATATATATATATATATATCTTTCCCTTTCTCTCTCCTCGTTCGTCGTCATTTCCAGTTCATTTTTATTTTATTTCTCCTTCTTATCCTTGCATGTTTTATCTTTTCTTTTCTTTCTTTTTCTTCCTTCTTCCCCTCCTTAGCTTTGGGCGAACTTATGTGACAAACTCCCTGCACTTTTCGACTCCAACTCCGAATATCTTTTTTCCTTTCTTTTTTGTTCTTAACACGAGAGGAGAGATAAAATTTGTGAGCTATTCCATTTTTTTTATTCTTTCTTTGTTTCTTTCTTCTTTCTCTTCTTTTCTCTTCTTCCTTTATTGAAATTCTCTACTCCCTTTTTTTCTTTTGTCTTTGTGTAGAGTCTGGAATTTTGACGTTTTTTATATATATTTTTATGAGTAGTGTTATTTTTTTCTTTCTTTTTTCTCATTCTCTTTCATTTCCTTTCTCTTTTTTTTTTGTATTTCTTTCCTTTCATTATTTTATCTTTCTTTGTTTCTCTTTTGCTTATTTCTATTCTCTCTTTCTGTCTCATATTCCTTTTTTTATCTTTGTTGCTCTCTCTCTCTCTCTCTCTCTCTCTCTCTCTCTCTCTCTCTCTCTCTCTCTCTCTCTCTCTCTCTCTCTCTCTCTCTCTCTCTCTCTCTCTCTCTCTCTCTCTCTCTCTCTCTCTCTCTCTCTCTCTCTCTCTCTCTCTCTCTCTCTCTCTCTCTCTCTCTCTCTCTCTCTCTCTCTATCTATATTTCTCTCTCTCTCTCTCTCTCTCTCTCTCTCTCTCTCTCTCTCTCTCTCTCTCTCTCTCTCTCTCTCTCTCTCTCTCTCTCTCTCTCTCTCTCTCTCTCTCTCTCTCTCTCTCTCTCTCTCTCTCTCTCTCTCTCTCTCTCTCTCTCTCTCTCTCTCTCTCTCTCTCTCTCTTATTCTTTTCTTTATTGTCATTCTCTATTTTTCGCATTCTGATTCTTTTCTCTCTCTTTTCTCTTCTCTTTTCTTCCTCTCTATTTCTCTTTCCGCAGTGTCATTCTCTCTTTTGCTCAAATTCTAATAATACTTTGAATATTACCAAAAGCCATTATTAACATCAACAAACGTGTGTGTCGTTGTCAAACATTTCTTCCTCAGCATCACCAAAAAATAAGCGCATAAGCGTCAACATTAGAGGAGGTCACGCCGTCAGTCTCTTTAGTGTAAATTAAAATATATCTGCTATTACATTTGCTGAATTTGTTTACTCCCTCGCTTGTAAAATATATATCTGCCTCATAAATAACACGAAAATAGCATTAGCGTTAACAGATGCGTCTATCTCTCTCCCATACTGAGTTACATACCCAGACTTTTACATTTAATTTGCCGGACGTCCTTCCTTCAAAGTTTATTTATATCTCGAAATTGCTAAAAAACAAATCAATTCAGCCATAGCTAAGACATCACCAAAGCCATATTTTCCTTGCTTCAAACTGGTAATATTTTTTTTTTTTTTTTTTTTTGCCAAACAGCTTTACTCGCCTCGCCCGCCTTCTCATTTCAGTATTACAAATTGATGTCAATATTCCAAATTTATAACGAATCGGTTGTTATTTTTTGCCAAACTCATGTCTTCCTTCCTGCAATCTTTCTCATCATTACAAATTTGATAATGAATGAGTTGTTATCCTAATAAACATATTTCTTCTCATCTCCTTTCCTTCAATCTTTCACATTACTACTAAGCTGATAATGAATTGGTCGTTATTTTACCCAAACCTAATTTTCCTTCTCATGCAATGTTTCTCCTTTTTCCTTCTATTTTTGCTATTCCTATCTTTTTCTTTTATTTTTCTCTAACTTTCTTTTCTTCTCATCTCCTTTCCTTCAATCTTTCACATTACTACAAAACTGATAATGAATTGGTCGTTATTTTACCCAAACCTAATTCTCCTTCTCATGCAATGTTTCTCCTTTTTCCTTCTTTTTTGCTATTCCTATCTTTTTCTTTTATTTTCTCTAACTTTCTTTTCTTCTCTCATCTCCTTTCCTTCAATCTTTCACATTACTACTAAAACTGATAATGAATTGGTCGTTATTTTACCCAAACCTAATTTTCCTTCTCATGCAATGTTTCTCCTTTTTCCTTCTTTTTTTATTCCTATCTTTTCTTTATTTTTCTCTAACTTTCTTTTCTTCTCATCTCCTTTCCTTCAATCTTTCACATTACTACTAAGCTGATAATGAATTGGTCGTTATTTTACCCAAACCTAATTCTCCTTCTCATGCAATGTTTCTCCTTTTTCCTTTTTTTTTTGCTATTTTTATCTTTTTTTTTCTCTAACTTTCTTTTCTTCTCAATTCCTTCTTCAATCTTTCTCATTACAAAGGTGATAATGAATTGGTCGTTATTTTACCCAAACCTAATTCTCCTTCTCATGCAATGTTTCTCCTTTTTCCTTCTTTTTTGCTATTTTATCTTTTTTTCTCTAACTTTCTTTTCTTCTCAATTCCTTCCTTCAATCTTTTCTCATTACAACAAAACTGATAATGAATTGGTCGTTATTTTAAAACCTAATTCTCCTTCTTTTTTGCTATTTTTTTTTTTTTCTATATTTTCTCTAACTTTCTTTTCTTCTCATCTCCTTCCTTCAATCTTTCACATTACTACAAAGGTGATAATAAATTGCTTGTTTTACGCACATATTTCTTTTTCATCGCTTTCTTTCTTATTTTCTCCAAGCTTATTTCATCATTTCATTTTTCATTTCATTTCATCATTTAGGAGCAGCAGTAGCAGGCTTTTTTTTATTATTGTTTCCTTTTGTGTGCCTTGAGCTGTCTCCTTTGTTGTAAAAAAAAAATTCACCTTTGCTGTTATGATGGTAAAGCAAATTTTGTCTCATCCTTCCTTTCAGTCTTTCTCATTATTACAAAACTGATAAGGAATTGCTTGTTATTTTAGCCTCACATATTTCTTCCAATCGCCTTAGTTATTATATTCTTCTCCTCGTCTTCCTTCAATCTTTCTCATCATTACAAAACTGATAAGGAATTGCGTGTTATTTTAGCCTCATATTTCTTCTAATCGCTTGTAGTTATTATATTCTTCTCCTCGTCTTCTTCAATCTTTCTCATCATTACAAAACTGATAAGGAATTGCGTGTTATTTTAGCCTCACATATTTCTTCTAATCTAATTATTATATTCTTCTCCTCGTCTTCCTTCAATCTTTCTCATCATTACAAAACTGGCGTGTTATTTTTTGCCTCATATTTCTTCCAATCATGGTTATTATATTCTTCTCCTCGTCTTCTTCAATCTTTCTCATTATTACAAACTGATAAATTTGCGTGTTCCTCACATATTTCTTCAATCGCCTTAGTTATTATATTCTTCTCCTCGTCTTCCTTCAATCTTTCTCATCATTACGAAGCTGATCATGAATTCCTTGTTACTTTAGCTACACGAATTTCCTCCTATCGCTTTCCTTGTTAGTTTCCCCAAGCATAATATATTTCATCACCATCTCGACTCCCTCCCTTCCAGTCCATCACCAGACTTATCTATTAAACATTTCTTCTCGTCGTTCTTCAGTCTTTCTCATTATTACGAAACTGATCATGAATTGCTTGTTACTTTATCTACGAATTTCCTCCTATCGCCTTCCTTGTTATTTTCCCCAGCATATATTTCATCATCATCTCGTCTCCTTCAATCCATCACCAGACTTATTTATTAAAGGAAGGAAGGAAGGAAGGAAGCGCTTGCCGAAACACCGATACTGACGATAATGAATTCCAATATCATAAAAGAGAGGAATGAGTGCAAAAAATATACAAAAACCTTTCAATAACGAGACACGGAAGAAGGGAAAATAAAGGAAAACACTCGTCCGTGAAGTGACCGGCGATCGATAGTGTGTGAGAGATGAAAAAATAAGTATATAAAAGAGAAAAGTTATGAAGCAGTGGAAATGAGAGGGCATGAAAACAAGAGAGGAGAGGAAAGGAGAGGAAGAGGGAAAGACATATCTGAGGAGAGGAGAGGAGGAAAGGACATGGAAGATGGATTGGAATGAAATGTAGAGCGCAAAAGAGGAAAATAGATTAATCAGTGAAAAGAGAGGGTACACTAATAACCCCAAAGAGGAAAAGAGGAAAAGAAAAGTACGCAGTGAAAGGAAAATAAAAAGGACACAGAGGAGGAAAATATAATAAGCTATGAAAGTGAGAGAAATTATTAGAAGCACAATATTAAAAGCAGTGAAAATGAGAGGAAAATCAAGACCACAATAATAGAAATAGATTAAGTAGGGAAAGTAGGAGGGAAATTTAGGAACCCAAAGGAAGAAAATATATAGAGTAGGGAAAGAGAGAGGAGGAGTTAGGAACACAAGAGAGGAAAATATATGAGACAGTGGAGATAAGAGGAAGAAATGGGGTAAAAAAAGAAGAAAATAAATTAAGTTGAGAAAAAAGAATTCGAAACCATAAATTTTATATCTCATTTTATTACTTTTATTTAGTAGGGAAAGAGAGAGGAGGACTTAGGAGCTCAAGAGAGGAAAATATATGAGACAGTGGAGATAAGAGGGATAAATAGGAATAAAAAAGAAGGAAATAAGTCAAGTAGAGAAAAAGAGGACTTCGAAACCATTTAATTTAGTTTTAATTCTCTTACTTTTGATACTTACCTCTTAATAAGTAGGGAAAGAGAGGAGGTTAGGAGCATCATGAGAGGAAAATATATTGGCAGTGAAAAGAAAGAGGAAAAATGTAAAAAAGAGAATTCAGAAACCATAAATTGGTTCTCATTTCTTCCTCTTAACAAGTAGAGAGGAGGGAGTTAGGAGAACAAAGAGAGGAGAAAATATATTAGGCAGTGGAGATAAGAGGAAGAAATGGGAGTAAAAAAAAAGAAGGAAAATATATCAGTGAAAAGAACTCAGAAACCATTTAGAATTTAGTTTAATTCTCTCTTCTATAGATATTTTACTTACTCCTTTTTCTTTTTTTTACGTCTCCGCCTAATATGTGCGCTGGTGAAGAGCATCCTTGAAGGGCGGATGGTGATAAGCTGACCGTCATGGCATGAGCAAGTATTTATAGTGGCGGCATCTTACTTTACTCTCTTACTGCCCTCCTCTAACTCTTACCTATTTACTCTCTAACACACAGCGCCAGAAAAATATTGAAAAAAACTGAAAAAACAAAACATCAAAAACATAAAAAACAAACAAAAAAACAATTTACTTCTAACCATTTTCAAGCCAGGCAAAAGTAGAAGCAAAAAATGAGCATTGATATTAAAAAAAAACTCCGCCACTTATTTATTTTCTTTCTCAAATAAAATATAACAAAAAAATACGAATACAGGCTATAGTTTATATTTTTGTATCATATTTTTGTTGTTCAGTTATTGAGCAGAGAGAGAGAGAAAAGAAAAATATAGTCTTATGATTATATGCAGACGAAAAATGAATTATGAATGGGAGGGAGAGGGAGAGAGAGAGAGGGATGAAAAGACATATAAATAGATAAATAGAGATAGATAGACAGAGAGAGAGAATGAATGTGTGTGTGTGTGTGTGTGTGTGTGTGTGTGTGTGTGTGTGTGTGTGTGTGTGTGTGTGTGTGTATGTATGTTGCTACAATTCTTTCTCTTTCTCTCCCTTCGCTTCCTTATCTAACTTGCATCTACCTATCTTGCCCTCTCTTGCCTTGCCATGTTCTGCCTTGCTATGAACCGTCTCAGCCTTGGCCCTGTCTGTACTACCCTCTCTTGCCCTTGTCTTCCTCGTACGCCTTCGCCTTCCTTCTTGCCCGATGTTACCCCGCGTCTCCGCCTCACCTCAGCCCAGTTCTCCCGCGACTTGCCCCCTCGCGTGTGTTGTCATGGACCCGCCTCTACCCGCTGCTTCTGCCCGCCTCCTTGCCTTTTGTCCGACCGTATCCTCAACAAACAGGTATAGTTACCTAAAATTGCATCACATGGTTTACATTTTGAAGATTACATGTTTTTGCTCCTCCCCCGTAAAAAAAATCACAGTGGTTAATCTTATTTCTTAACTGTTCGTGTTGTTTTGGACTTGTATTTCCAGTGAGTTAATGAATATTATTAGAAATTCAAAATACTTTTTTTTTTTATAGAAAGGCCACAAATTCTGCCATTTCTTAACCTAAAAAGAAATCACAGTGGTTAATCTTATTTCTTAACTGTTCGTGTTGTTTTGGACTTGTATTTCCAGTGAGTTGATGAATATTATTAGAAATTCAATGTACTCTTTTATTAGCCAGGTCCACAAACTCTGCCATTCTGTTTACATCCTACTAAAAGATAAAAAATTGCAATAGTTAATTTTATTCTTTAACTATTCGTGTTGTTCAGGACTTGAATTTCCACTCACTCAGCTGATGAATATTATTAGAAATTCAATGTACTTTTTTCTTAATACCAAGGCCACAAATTTTGCCATTTCTTAACCCTCCTGCTGTATAAATAGAATATATAAGTGACAGCAATATTAAATTTACACCTGAATTTATAATTAGCATAAATACAGTTACTTGATTTATACAACAATAACCACCCCCTACCATAACCACCGTTCCCCTTCTCTTCCCTCCCACGATATAAAAACATTCTAAACACACACACACACACACACACACACACACACACACACACACACACACACACACACACACACACACACACACAAAGTATTTAGAATCTGTATAATACATAGTCTTTATAATATGCATAAAACGCAACCTGCTTTGGCTTCCTACCCATAACCCTAATATTCACAGTCTTTAGTCTTAATGGTTAAATATACATGCATAGTCTTTATACTTTAATACTTGAATGCTGGCAGGCTCCATACATAAGCAACACAGACGCAGACAAGCCCTATCCTTGCGCCTACACACATCAATTCCTGTGACTCTTAAACGCTCACCTCCTCGCCCGTAACCTAAAAGCACGCATTGTCTTTGTGTTATTACTTCAATACAGCAGCTTCCCCGTAGCCAACCCTCAATGGCGCACAACTATTCTTGGACCTACACACCTGGGGCCTTTGAGAGTGTCCGAGAACGTTCACACACTTCCAGGAAAGCCAAGGACATATACACGCTAGCCCTGGGTGAGTACGCGCCCCTGAATGGTTGTGACCGTCAGACGATGCCTCAGACACCCCACACCCACCCACACACAAATACACACCACCCACCCACACACACACAACCCACACGCCCCTCCTCTCTCTCACACACACACACACACACACACACACACACACAGCAAACGCCTCTTTTTATCTTTCTCCCAGCGCGACCACTGATTTTTTGGTGCAGCCTAAAAAAAAAAATTATAGCCCACATGAGCTCGCTTGAAAAAGAATCTAATCAACTTATTTTACAATTCCGCTGAAAACGTTCGAGTAATTTAATTCCTTTATCCCCTTCCCCTTCCCACCTCCCCTTCTAGCCCCTACCCCTTCATCCCCTTCCTTCAGTTACCTCCCCTCTCCCCTCATGTCTTATCAGTAGAAAAGTATAAATTGGACCTGAAAATAATTGACAGTCTAAAATCATGAGGAAGACGAGTCACTGTATTTAAATTTCCTTTTACTGAACGAAGAAAAATGTTTGCAAAAGATTAAAAATTCCATGTTAAAAAATAGAGCCGACTTTTTTTGTGTCTTTAGCAAGCAAAGCGTCTCGTTATTTTTTCAATATTTGTAAAGGAAGTTAAGTTGTTTTTGTAATAGAGGAAATTGGAATATATATTTTTACTCACGCACACACACACACACACACACACACACACACACACACATACACACAGGCATACACACACACCTACCTATCCACAAACACATACTAAAAAAAACAAATATACACCCAAACACACACACACACACACACACACACACACACACACACCTCCCAGCCCCCTCCTCACCAACCCCCCTAGGCAATGAATTGGATCACCTCCCCACACCTCTCCCAGCACAGCATCCAACCCCTGTAGAGTGTCATTACCTGGTTGGGTTAATGCACAGGTACTATGGGTCCACTAATTACCCTGATTAACGACCTTATTTTGCTGGGTAACCAAAGAGTGTATGCAGGCTTAATTAACACCACGGTCATTAATGTGAAGAGTGAAGTTACGATAATCTGTGTAAAAAGTGACGTTACGATAACCTCTATAGAAAGTGAAGTTACGATAATCTGTGTAAAAAGTGACGTTACGATAACCTCTATAGAAAGTGATGTTACGATAATCTCTATAGAAAGTGGCGTTACGGTAATCTCTATAGAAAGTGACGTTACGATAATCTCTATAGAAAGTGACGTTACGATAATCTCTATAGAAAGTGATGTTACGATAATCTCTAGAGAAAGTGCCGTTACGGTAATCTCTATAGAAAGTGAGGTAACGATAATCTATAGAAAGTGATGTTACGATAATCTCTATAGAAAGTGACGTTACGATAATCACTATAGAAAGTGACGTTACGATAATCTCTATAGAAAGTGACGTTACGATAATCTCTACAGAAAGTGACGTTCCGATAATCTCTGTACAAAGTGTGGTTACGATAATCTCTATAGAAAGTGACGTTACGGTAATCTCTATAGAAAGTGATGTTACGATAATGTATAGAAGTGATGTTACGATAATCTCTATAAAAGCGATGTTTCGATAATCTCTGTAAAACTGACGTTACAGTAATCTTATTTTCTCAAACGTACTGCAAAATCAATTTATTTGGATCATTATCAAGCACCGTGGAATAAGGAAAGCCGTGAGAATACAAATGTTATAAGCTAGGAAGTTTATAACCCCGACACACGTAAGACACAGGGCATGAAGGATGAAAGAAATAAAGCAGAAAATAGCAGAGATTTAAGTCACGACGGACTAGAAACGGAGAATCATGCAACAAGGAGTCAGTGCGGAGATATAGAGTCATCAGTTCGTTATATATGATGACGTTACCACTGCAGTTGAGAAGGCGGTTACAGAGAGGAGAAAAAGAGCAAGAATGGCCACTAAAAACACTTCCTGCGCCACTAACTTAGGGCAGATCGCAAGGCCACATCATGAAAGCCTACCGGAGCTAAAGCCCAATGGAAAAAAAATGAAGTAAAAATGTATACTTTATCCTTACTTAATGGGTGAGAAACCGAAGCGGAAAATATTCTTGCACAAAATTCCGAGTCCTTTCTGCCGTAACAAACTATTTACAACGCAGCTCTTGCCGACAACACAACAGCGCCAGCAAATAAAGTGAAGCAAAGCCGGGAAATTAAAACAGAACCAGCTCAAAGACTGGCCAATCCCGCCAGTAGAAAGAGTGAGGCCGCGGAAAATAACTAACATCAATTAAGTGTGGAGCCGGCAATACCTGCACGGACCAGAGAATTCCCGCACCTGGAACTTGAATTTAATGGAGTTCGATTTAGAAACACTGGTCAGACTTTTCTCTTTTGTTTTATTTGACGAGACCAAAGTAATCTGAACAGAATGTTATTTAGTCTTTAGTGGAAGCTAAAAAATATGATTGTTATACGTTGCTTAGTGGGGACTTTCCAGATGTTTTGATATTCGTAATTCTTGAAGGCAAAACAAAAAGAAATCTACACGGAATTTATTTGAAGAGAGACCAAATAATCTGGACGAATTCTACGACTTTTGCTGAAGACTTTGTAAATATGTTTGGTGTACTTTTGTTTGAAGAGACCAAAAAAAGTAATCTGAATGGAATTTTACGACTTTTACTGAAGACTTTGTAAATATGTTTGGTGTGTACTTTTATCTGAGAGACCAAAAGTAATCTGAACCGGAATTTTGACTTTTACTGAAGAGCTCTGTAAAATGTGTTTTTTTATATACTTTTGCCAGCATGACCAAAAGTAAACTACATTAATTTTACAGCATACTTTAGTGAGAGGCTTAAAATATGCTTCTCGTACTTTGCTTGTAATAGCTAAACCAACACAACACTAGATCTTACAACCTATAATAGGGTCGTAACTTGTAGCACGTTTGATAACCCTTAACTATTATACTGTGAGGATTAACGCACTAATGGGAGCATACACGGAGGCGCGTCGCTTTACTCATTCCCACGCCCTCACTCCCGAAGATCTCCCAGACAAGCTCCCACGCAGCTCCTATCGGCCCAAGTCCTCCCGGCAGGATCGATCGACTTCCCAGCTATGAGTTACGTGGGCGCCTTGGTCTCCTGCACTCAGGGTTGTCTCCTACAGAATCAGTGAGGACAAAAATAATTCTGAACATATGAGCACAACCAAAAATAGTATGTAAACATGAAATATTATAAAGCACAAGGAAAAATATTATATGGCTTGTGAAATATAATAAGCACAAGGAAAAATATTATATAGTTTGTGAAATATTATATAAGCACTACCAAAAATATTATATAAACATGAAAATGTTTGCCACAGATTACTTTATTTCGATTAAGTAACTCTGCAATAAATCTAAAGTAAAAAAAATAAGTTGTTCTCCAAATTAATGGCAAAACTAATCAACACAAAATTTACATTGAAGACTAATTAGCTGCGAGAAAGTTATTAACTCCGTGCCAAATATATGCGTTGGCCGCGCCATAAATCAGCTATTTAGCGTCGCCGCGACCTCATGAATGCCATGCGAGGGAGGGAGGGAGGAGCAGTGGTCCCATTAGCACTAAAAGCGGAATTGACCTAAAATGAGTAGAGCCGTGACAGGAAAGGAGAAAACAAATTATCACGAGAAGAAAATAGATTAAAGAAAAAACTAAATAAAGAAATAAGCGAAGTTACTTAAAAGGAGGAAAGGAGACGCCATAAAATTACACAGAACTATAGTGAAACCAAATTGTCGAGTTCGTTTCGGCGTTGGCTCCCCTGAGCCATTTCTCCCCCTGCTCTGCTACACACAGTCCCAACACCTATATTTTCCTCTCATATGTTGCCTAAAGCTCACATATGAGAGGAAGAAATATTGGGACTGTGTGTAAAGCTGAAAGAAAGGACCCGCGGAGACTACTCCTGACACCTCGACATGTTAGAACACAAGAACATAAGAACGTAAGGAGTCTGCAAGATGGAAGCTTATACCTGAAGTGTGTAGAGCCATGAGCAGGAAGGAGAGAAACAGATTGACTCCCCACAAAAAATAAAACAAATTGTAAAAAGGTAAAGAAAAAGTAGATATAAATGTAAATGGAAAACAGTTACTTAATTAACATTAAAGAGAATTACCGTAAAAGTGTGTCGAGGCTACGATAGTGAAGAGAAATTAATATATTCAAGAAAATATATTAGAATAGAATAAAAGATTAAAAATGAAGACTGGAGGAAAAATCAGGATTAGTATGAAAAACGGAATTACCTTAAAGTGTGTCAGGTCGTGATGGGAGAGAGAGAGATTCCCTCAATACAAAAAAATCAATTATAAAAGGAAAAAAAACGTTGGACATAAAAACAGATGAAAAAACAGAAATTAATTTAGCTTGAGAAGCAAAGTTACCTCAGAAGAAAAAATAAGTTAGTATTGGGATGAAACTCATAAAAGGAAAGAGATTACATGAAAAATATATAAAATTACATCAGAAAAACATAATATTCGTTTTAAGGATCCAAAATTACCTGAACAAACTTAATTAATACCTTGAAAAGCAAAATTGCCTCAAAAAGAAATATTTATGAAAGTTATGAAAAAATACCAGAAATTCTATAAAACAAAATTGTGAGCCCTAAAAAAGAATAGAAAACGGACAAGTACCTGTGCATTAATACATACTGACTCCTCCTCCTCCTCATCCTCCTCCTCCTCCTCCTCCTCCCCTCCTCCTCCTCTCCTACCCTTCCTCCTCCTCCTCTTCAATTCTTCCTTTTCCTTTTCATTTCCACCCATTCCCAATTCACCTCCCTTTCCTCTCCTCCTCCCTCCTCCTCCTCCACCTCCTCTTCCTCCTCTTCCTCCTCCTCTTCCCTCTTCCCTCCCCTTCCTCCACCACTTCAATCACCCCTCCTCCTCCTCCTCCTCTTCCTAAACCTCTTCCTCCTCTTCCTCTACCTCCTCTTCCTCCTCCTCCTCCTCCATCACCACCCTTCCTCTTATTCCTCTTTCCTTACTTCAACCCTCCTCTCCTCCTCCTCCTCCTCCTCCTCCTCCTCCCTCCTCTTAAATGTTGTGCTTGATGTTGTAGTGTTGATGGAGCTAAATCAATGTCAGTCAGTCAGTCAGTCAGTCAAGTCAGTCAGTCCCTCATTTTCCTTTTACCCTTTTGTTGCTCTTGTTATTGTTGTTGTTGTTGTTGTTGTTGTTGTTGTTATTTTCCTTTGTCTTTCTC
>NW_026110580.1:67500-72500 GCF_024679095.1 Eriocheir sinensis | reverse complement strand
CATTATTATCATTATTATTATTACTTCAAAAGCTTTACTTTCATCTCTAGACCTAGCTTTGTGTCTGTCCTGACCTCTCCCACAATGCCGGGTGGCCCTCTATCACACTCTATAAGAACCCAATAAAATGAACTCCCCAACTCGCCTAAATTAACGCAAATGGTCAAATAATCGCAAATTTAGTCAGGGGTATCGAGGCGATAATGGCGATGATGGCCCGTTCTCTGTGTCTCTCGCCTGATTTACGAGGCAGACTCGCATAAACCCGTCACCAGCTCATGATCAGGTGTGCTAACGCCCTGGGCACACACACACACATCAGGACTCGCTATTGTGTGTGTGTGTGACTCGTGCATTCACCGCCATATCAGTCAATGCAGATAAATGCCGGACGGCAGGCGCATTCACGTCAGTGCTGGGTCGGTCACGTTATCTACAGAATGTTAAGCTTTATCATACATTTGAATTCCTGTCATTTGAATCCATTGCTATAACATTTACTATGGTTTATTTGCTTCCAATTCATGTCTCTGAGCCGCCGCTATTGCATATACTGTTATTTATTTTGCTCTTGCTTATAACTTTTCTCGATAAGGATAGGAGCAGGAATAATATAAGAAAGGAACCACACAACAGAACACCGACCAGAAGCAAGAACTATACGCCAGAGACCCGCACTTAACTCTGACTCCTAAGCGCATTACACACAGTTTCCTTTGTCCTCTCTCTGTACCGTTCAGACTCTCCCATAGCTACCAATTATTCACACACACACACACACACACACACAGAACAGATGATATATCCTCTGAGACATTCCTCTTATTCTCTCTATTCATTTCATTAATTTGCGACGTGACAAAGATACAAAAAGGACTTTTAACTCTCTCTCTCTCTCTCTCTCTCTCTCTCTCTCTCTCTCTCTCTCTCTCTCTCTCTCTCTCTCTCTCTCTCTCTCTCTCTCTCTCTCTCTCTCTCTCTCTCACTTAAGCAATTAGAAACATGACAAGAGCTGACAAAAAAAAGAAAGTTATGAAGAGAAGAAAAAACAAACACTCACAAACTTTTAGGAGGAGGAGGAGGAGGAGGAGGAGGAGGAGACCTAAACGACAGAAAACGACTTCGTGTTGAGACCAAGTGTGACCTCAAAGGGAAGCAGTGACCAGAAACGTGCCAGTCACACACACACACACACACACACACACACACACACCTTCATGCCTTATCAGTCACTACCTCTACTCCTCCACCTCCTTCTTCACCTCCACCACCTCCTCCTCCTCATCATCATCTGTTTTCCTCTTTTATTCTCCATCTTTCTGTTTCCTCCAAGCTCTCCCACAAGCACAGTTCCCTCACACTCTGGTCCCCTCCCTCCTGACACACTCCATCGCGCCCTGCAACAACTTCCCAAACATGACATTTTTCCTCCTCCGCCATACAGTACAAAGTGAAACAGGGCTCAAACTAACACGATTGCTAACGCTCTTAACCTAACCTCCTAATATCCTATCGCTAACGTCTAATTAATATCCTAACGCTAACGTCGCGCCTAAAAAAGTGAGACAGACAAGGTACAAGGCTATATGAAAAAGACTTCCTCTCAACGCGATAATACCCGTAAACAGATTTGCTAAGAGGTTAACAGCAAAGCTATGAAAAACCCTCCTCAACGCGATAATACATGTAAACAGATTAGCTAAGGGTTAACAGACAAAGCTATGAAAAACGCTCCTCTCAACGCGATAATACATGTAAACAGATTAGCTAAGAGGTTAACAAACAAAGCTATGAAAAACGCTCCCTCTCATCGCGATAACACCGAAAACAGCTTATTGAAGACAGGAAGGAGAAGGGACAAGGTCGTCAGGCAAACGTTCCCTTGTCAGGTTTTCTTGGCAGGCTATTGACATGGACGCAAAGGAGTGAAGGTCTTACACAATATCCATCTCCTCATCTCATCTACTCGTAAAAAGAGGGAAGAAGACAAGATCTTAATGAAAACGTTCCCTCTGTTGGTTTTCTTGGCGGGCTATTGACAGGGAAGCAAAAGAAGTGAAGAGCCTTACAATATCCATATCACCCATCTCATCTACTCGTAAAGAGGGAAGAGAAGGCACAAGGTCTTAAGGAAAACGTTCGCTCTGCAGGTTTTCTTGGCCGGCTATTGACAGGAAGCAAAAGTGAAGAGCCTTACAATATCATCTCATCCATCTCATCTACTCGTAAAAAGAGGAAGAAGGCACAATGTCTTAAAAGAAAACGTTCGCTCTGCAGGTTTTCTTGGCCGGCTAATGACAGGGAAACAAAGAAGTGGATAGTTTTACACAATTTCCACTAGTAATCAGAAAGACGAGAGATATGTTTCATTTTAAGCTTGGTATGCACAGTGAGGAAGAGGACTAATAGGAAGAGTAGAAAATAGCGAAATCAACAAAATAGCAGAAGAGAGGAAAGGAGAAAAAAAGCTTTAAGATCGAAAACTAGAGATAAACTTTTTCTATTCGTTCAAAGCTAAATCAACAAAAAAAAACAAGACAGAACGAGAAGGAGAAAAATGCTTTAAGATCGAAAACTAGAGATAAACTTTTTTTTTCTATTCGTTCAAAACTAAATCAACAAAAAAAAAGAGAAAGAAAGAAAAAAGCTTTAAGATCGAAAACTAGAGATAAACTTTTTTCTATTCGTTCAAGCTAAATCAACAAAAAAAAAGAGAAAGAGAAAAAAGCTTTAAGATCAAAGCTAGAGATAAACTTTTCTATTCGTTCAAAAGCTAAATCAACAAAAAAAAAGAGAAAGAGAAGGAGAAAATGCTTTAAGATCGAAAACTAGAGATAAACTTTTTCTGTTCGTTCAAAGCTAAATCAACAAAACAAAAACAAAAAAAGAGAAAAGAGAAGGAGAAAAAGCTTTAAGATCGAAAACTAGAGATAAACTTTTCTGTTCGTTCAACTAAATCAACAAAACAAAAACTAAAAAAGAAAGAAAAAGAAGGAAAAAAAGCTTTAAGATCGAAAACTAGAGATACTTTTTTCTATTCGTTCAAGCTAAATCAACAAAAAAAAAAAGAAAGAAAGGAAAAATGCTTTGATCGAAAACTAGAGATAAACTTTTTTCTGTTCGTTCAAAGCTAAATCAACAAAACAAAAAACTAAAAAGAAAAAGAGAAGGAAAAAAGCTTTAAGATCAAAACTAGAGATAAACTTTTTTCTATTCGTTCAAAACTAAATCAACAAAAAAAGAAAGAGAAGGAGAAAAAAAGCTTTAAGATCGAAAACTAGAGAATAACATTTATTTTATTTATTCATCCAAGTTCCCACCACGCTAAAGACTAACCTAATCACATTTCTTTACCTGTGGAACGAGAGAAATTTTCACATCTGTTTTCGTAAATAAGTAAGCTCTCCACACTCGTCTACTTCATAAACCACAAATTAACTCCAAATTCATTCCGGCAGAGGCACATACAGCAGCAGCAAATCCTCCAATTCCAACATGTATTTGCATTAATAAAAATCTGACGTTGACTTCAAAGGTCAATTAAATAAATGGCTCTCCTCGTTTCCTGTGAAGGCTGAGTTTATTCCTGCAGCGCCCCGACTCAGCCTCCCTTAATTAACTCAACGCGAGGCGGAGAACACGGACGCCGACCCTGCCCCCCTCGACCCGCGCCGCCACCTCCCCGCTACCAGTACACTGTCTGGCCCCACCCGCGACGTGTTCCTCAGCATGTCACCAGCGACGCCAAATTATCGTACTCAGCGTATTGCATTTTCATAGTTTCTGGTCGATAACTATAGCAAAAAATACGGAAACCATCAGCATTATCAGTTTCAACGATGACTTTAATTTTCTATCGTTGTTTGTGTGATTACGACAGTCTTGGCGCCTAAAACAATAAATACAATGTTCAAGTACGACAATTTGGCAATGCCATGTAACCCTCGCATAGCCATTCGGTATACCATGACGCACTAACACCAATGCACGGTTAAAATGGTTATCAACACGCCCATATCTCGCTTCCTAGCTTACGAGGCGTCCTTCTACTATATATATATGCCTTCTAATTATCTCTAAACCCTCTGGAAAATCAAAGGAAAAGACTGAAAAGATCAAAACATGTGTGAAATAGCCATGATGTGTGAGTGTGTGTGTCTGTGCAAACCCGAGCAGCCGCAGGAGGTTGGAAGTAGTGAAAACACCCTCTGGATTTCTTTGTTTTGCCTCCATCGTTAAAAGATATTGCTAAAGATACGTTCTTATGTTCTTATGATACTCAAACTCCAGCTATATTCTTAGTTTGAAACACTGCAGCAATCAGTTATTCTAATTCCTACTCGCCAATACAAATGTTGGTCCCTACTCACCCAGGCCGAGGACGACCCGAGGCCTGCAAATAAACCTCGTACATGCCCGCAGAACGTAGCCTGACCTGGAAAAGAAATTATTAAAAAGCATTAGATGATTTGTTTGGAGATAACTTCATAACCACCAAAAATCTCATTACTAAAAGAGACTGCCTAGTGAAAGAGGTTATTAGTTAAGTTATTGATTTAAAAATGGCATCAAAGCTATTACAACTACTAATACTACTACTACTATTACTAACTGCTACTACAACTACTACTACTGCAACTACTATGGTACTACTATTACTAACTACTACTACAACTACTACTACTGCAACTACTACTACTACTACTACTACTACTACTACTACTACTACTATTACAAACTACTACACCTACTACTACTATACTACTACTACTACTACTACTACTACTACAATAACTACAACTACTATACTACAAGAACTTATACTAATACTACTGCAGTCCTTAAAAATAATAATAATAATAATAATAATAATAATAATAATAATAATAATAATAATAATAATAATAATAATAATAATAATAATAATAATAATAATGTGTAACAGGAGGAGGGAGGAGGAGGAGGAGGAGGACAAACAGGAGAAGGATAATGATGATGAG
>NW_026110580.1:57500-62500 GCF_024679095.1 Eriocheir sinensis | reverse complement strand
GATTAATGTGGCAGAAACTAAGATCTTGGTTGAGGTATTGGAAGGCTAGAATTGAAGCATAAAAAAAGGAGAGGATATAAACATGTCGAGGTACAAGTGAGGAAATAGTTAGCTAAGAGTATGAAGAAGAGAAAGCAATGGAGAATGAACTAGTGCGTCAGAGGCTAAAGATATTGGCGTAGATATTGAATGCGATTAGAATTAAAGCATAAAGAAAGGAGAAATAATATAACATGGTATAAGAGAAAACAGTTTGCTAATGAGTGTGGAAGAAAAAGAATGAACTAGTGGATGAAGGACTAAGATATTGGCGAAGCTATTAGAAACCTGGAATTTAAGCATAAGAAATAAGACGAAATAAATATGACATGGTATAAGAGAGAAAACAGTTAGCTAATGGTGTGTAGAAGAGAAGCTATGACGAATGAACTAGAGGGTGAAGGACTAAGATATTGGCGAAGCTATTAGAAACCTGGAATTTAAAGCATAAAGAAATAGACGAAATAAATATAACATGGTATAAAGAGAAAACAGTTAGCTAATGGGTGTAGAAGAGAAGCTATGACGAATGAACTAGAGGTGGGGACTAAGATATTGGCGAAGCTATTAGAAACCTGGAATTTAAAAGCATAAAGAAAGAGGAAATAATATAACATGGTATAAGAGAAAACAGTTAGCTAATGGAGTGTAGAAGAGAAGCTATGACGAATGAACTAGAGGTAGGGGACTAAGATATTGGCGAAGCTATTAGAAACCTGGAATTTAAAGCATAAAGAAATAAGACGAAATAAATATAACATGGTATAAGAGAGAAAACAGTTAGCTAATGGAGTGTAGAAGAAGCTATGACAGAATGAACTGAAGGTGAGGACTAAGATATTGGCGAAGCTATTAGAAACCTGGAATTTAAAGCATAAAAAGAAATAAGACAGAAATAAATATGACATGGTATAAGAGAGAAAAAACCAGTTAGCTAATGGGTATAGAAGAGAAGCTATGAAGAATGAACTAGAGGTGAAGGACTAAGATATTGGCGAAGCTATTAGAAACCTGGAATTTAAAGCATAAAGAAATAAGACAGAAATAAATATAACATGGGTATAAGAGAGAAAACAGTTAGCTAATGGTGTGTAGAAAGCTATGACTAATGAACTAGTGGATGAAGGACTAAGATGTTGGCGAAGCTATTAGAAAGCTAGAATTTAAAGCATAAAGAAATAAGACGAAATAAATATAACATGGTATAAGAGAAAACAGTTAGCTAATGGAGTATAGAAGAGAAAAGAATGAACTAGAGGGTGGGGACTAAGATATTGGCAAGCTATTAGAAACCTGGAATTTAAAGCATAAAGAAAGGAGAGGAAATAATATAACATGGTATAAGAGAAAACAGTTTGCTAATGGGTATAGAAGAGAGAAGAATGAACTAGAGGGTGGGGGACTAAGATATTGGCGAAGCTATTAGAAACCTGGAATTTAAAAGCATAAAAGAAAGGAGAAATAATATAACATGGTATAAGGAGAGAAACCACTTAGCTAATGGGTATAGAAGGGACACCAACTATGAAGAATTAACTATTGTGTCACGAACGAATATAATGGTTAATATATTGGATAAGATTGACTAGGCCTAAGCTAAGATCAAGATACCGATAAGGACTAAAAATAAAGGAAGACTGAAGTACAAGATGATTAGAAAGTGTTGGAAGGAGAGAATTGGTCATGATATACTCTGAATAGAAGTGAATAGTTATAGACTGAATAAATGAAATGTAACAAGCATAGATACTGATATGCAATAAAGAGGAGAGTAAAATAACTGACGGAAAATACAAAGGGTGATAAAGATACTGATAAGCGAAGTAAAGGCAATGAAAGATACTGAAGAGCGATATAAAGATGATAATGATGCAATATATAGAGATAATAAAAGAAACTAATGGACAATATATATGAACTAGCATCGAAATACAGGAAGAAAAACTAGAAACGAAGGAAGAGGAGTTGAATGTCATGGTATAAAGGGTTAGGATAATAGGGATAGAAATATTAATGGGTTATATTATAATGGCAATCACTGAGAAAGGAAAGAAAGTTGACATTATGAAAGAAAGAGTAAAATAAATATGTCACGGTATAGAAAATAATATAATAAAACAACACTACTAAAGGATTATAAGTAATAAGAAGTGACTAGGAAAGGAAGAACACATAAATCAATACACAAGATGCAGTAGAAAAAACAGTTATATTATTGAGAAGATTGAATGTATATTTATTAGTAAGTGAGGGGGGTGGTGGTGGTGCTCAAAAATACATAGAAAAAAATTAATTATCTCTCTCTCTCTCTCTCTCTCTCTCTCTCTCTCTCTCTCTCTCTCTCTCTCTCTCTCTCTCTCTCTCTCTCTCTCTCTCTCTCTCTCTCTCTCTCTCTCACTTAGGGTCAAAAAGCTTTAAAATCCATCGCCAATACGTTTCACGGTAAGCTGATGATGATGATGATGGTGGTGGTGGTGAAGGTGTATGTTCGTGTGTATGTGTGTTTTTTTATTCTTTTTCATATAAGTAAATAGTTAGTAGTGTGTAGCGCGTTGCTTTACTACTAAGAATACAGGGTCGACGATACACACACACACACACACACACACACACATAAAAGTCACACACACACACACAATAATAATTAAACAATAGTATTAATCATAACACTAGTAATAATAATAATAATAATAATAATAATAATAAAATAATAATGATAATTCTCCTGAGGTTTTTGTGATATTCAAATAGATAATCAAAATATAAGGAAAGGAAAGAATGATGTTGTAAGTGAAAAATAGAAGTGGTGATGGTGGTGGTGATGATAGTGGTGGTGGTGGTGATGGTGTTGAAAGATGAGGGGTGGATCTAGTTTCTGCGTGGTGGTTGTGGTGGGGGTGGTGAGGGTGGTGTAAGATGAGGGTGGCTTACGTAGTGTGGTGGTCCTGGTGGTGTGGTGAGTGGTGTGGGAGGAGGAGAAGAAGGAAGAGGAGGAAAGGATGAGAGTGAGGAATGGAAAAGGAAGAAGAGGAAGGTGAAGGAGGATTAGGAGGAGGAGGAGGGGGAGAAAGAGGAGAAGGAGGAGAAAGAAAATAAGAAAGAGAAGAAGAAGGAAGGTGAAGAGGAGGAAAAAGAGGAAAAGAACGAGAAGAAGGGAGAGAAAGAGAAGAAGGAGAAGGAAGGAGAAGAAGGAAAAAAAGGACAACTAAAAGCAAGAAGAGAAGGAGAAAACGAAGGAGGAGAAGAAAGAGAAAGAGAGGCGAAGGAGAGAAGGGAGGAAGGGGAAGGCGGTGTTGATGGGTCCGGGCGTGGTGTTGATGGGTGGCGGTGTTGAGGGCAGTGGTGCTGGTGGTGTGTCTCCCCAGGTGGTGACTAGAAGGTTACTATCAACACGGACGCTCCTCCCCACCTCCTCCTCCTCCTCTCTCTTTCTCTCTCCCTTCTTTTCTCCTCTTCCTTTCCCTTCCTCCTTCATCTTCTTCTCCTTTCTCCTTTCTCCTCCTCCTCCATCTCCTTTCCTCCTCCTTTTCCCTCTTCATCTCCCCCATCTCCTCCTCCTCCTCCTCATCTCTCTTCCTCCTCCTCCCTCCTCCTCTCTCCTTCCTCCCTTTATCCACCTTTTTCATTTTCTCAATACTGTCTCTCTTCGTCCTCAAATTCGTTATCTTTCCTTTCTTTCTATCTGTTCTTGTCTCACCCCTCCCTTCATCTTCTCTTCCTTCCTTCCCTCGCCTCCTCTCTCCCGTCTCCATACCTCCCCATGTAGACAGTCTCTCAAGGCAACAGGTACAGACAGACAAGACGTACAGGTAGAAAGAGTTATAGAGGTGGAGAGAGGCACTTAAGAAGAGAGGTATGGAGGTAGAGAAAGGTATGGAGGAGAGAAATTAAGAGAGGTAGAGAGAGGTAGAGAGACTGGAGGATAAGGAAGAAATAAAAGAAATGAATGGAGGTAGAGAAGAATACAAGTTGATATACAGACAGGTAGAGAGATAACAAGGTGAGACAGACTTACAGGTGGAGAGGTAGATATGCAGGTAGAGAGAGAGAGGGGGAAAGGAAAGATAGAAGAGAGAGAATGGAGGTGAATGGAAGAATACATGACTAGATACAGGTAGATAGAGAGATAACCAGGTGAAGACAGACTTACAGGTAGAGAGGTAGATATACAGGTGAGAGACAAATCCAGGAAAAAGAAAGGTAGAGAGACGAACAGAGGTAGAAAGAAGTATACAGAAAGAGATATACAGGTAAGGTAGAGAGATAACAGGTGAGACATACATACAGGCAGAGAGAGGTGGGTTGGGTGGAGAGAAAGACAGGAAGAGATACAGTTGAAGGAAAAGGAGAGGTGAGATAGAAATACAGAAAAAGATTTATAGGTAGAGAGATAACCAGGTAGAGGTCGATATACAGGTAGAGAGGTAGATTTACAGATAGAGAGAGAGAGGGGGGAGAGCTGAAGGTAGAGATTATTCAGAAAAGAGATATACAGACAAAAAGAGGTAAGGTTGAGAAAGATAACCAGGTAGAGACGTACAGGTGGCGAGGTCGATATACAGGTAGAGAGGTAGATTTACAGGTAGAGAGAGGGGGGGAGAGCTGGAGATAGAGAGAATTATACAGAAAGAGATATACAGACAAAAAGAGGTAAGGTTGAGACAGATAACCAGGTAGAGACATACAGGTAACGAGGTCGATATACAGGTAGAGAGGTAGATTTACAGGTAGAGAGAGGGGAGAGCTGGAGATAGAGAGAATTATACAGAAAGAGATATACAGACAAAAAGAGGTAAGGTTGAGACAGATAACCAGGTAGAGACATGCAGGTAACGAGGTCGATATACAGGTAGAGAACAGGTACGCTACGTGTTTCTGAGTGTTCCCGGCGTTGCAGTACCGAAGTTTACGCTTTCTCCGTGTCTCAGTGTGGCTAGACATACCTATAACGTAACGTATTA
>NW_026110580.1:22500-55000 GCF_024679095.1 Eriocheir sinensis | reverse complement strand
ACTTCACCACATCAAACCAACACGAACAAACATTACAGTCACTTCACCCAAAGCTTGCAGACACATGACCATGATACATAGCAGAGGCATAGCAAAGTTGATGCAAGTTAGCCTCAGATTCACCTCACCCATCAAACCAACAAGGAGATGCATATATGTCAATCATCTCATCCCTGTATACATCCAACGTGTAACTTTCACCGTGTGGCGAGGATATTCAGAGTTAGCGCCGAGGTGTGCGCGTAGGGAAGGTTTGCCGCATCAAAGCTTCATTCAAGTCACTTTAGCAGGAAGAAGAATTTGGTGAGTGAGTGAGTGAGGAGGAGGAGGAGGAGGAGGAGGTGTTTGTTGGAGGTGTTGTGTAGAAGAGAGGAATGTGTGTGTGTGTGTGTGTGTGTGTGTGTGTGTGTGTGTGTGTGTTTACAGTGATGTCATTTTTTGCCATGTAATTCCTTAAAACTTATGTAATAAACGTTTTGACAATTTCATAACATAGTAAAGAAGCATTCCAGGTATCGTGTGTGTGAGTGTGTGTGTGTGTGTGTGTGTGTGTGTGTGTGTGTGTGTGTGTGGGTGTGTGTGTGTGTGTGTGTGTGTGTGTGTGTGTGTGTGTGTGTGTGTGTGTGTGTGTGTGTGTGTGTGACCACTGGCACACCTTTACCTTGGCAAAAAGTGAGAAAGAAAAGTGAAAGGTGAGAAAAAGAAAGAGAGAGAGAGAGACAGGTGGGTGACTCAAACAGCTTCCAGTGTATATAAATGAGACAAGTAGAAGACAGGTACTAGAGTGAGTGTGTATATAGCCAGGCGGACTGCTGCTGCCCAATGATGATGATGATGATGATGATGATGATGGTAGTGATGGTGAGTGTTATTCCCACTGCTGCTGCTGCTGTCCGCTAACCCAATATTTTCTATCTCTCAATAAAAATCACTTTCAAAATCTGTTGTTGTGTTTTTTTGTCTGTCCTTGTGTGTGTGTGTGTGTGTGTGTGTGTGTGTGTGTGTGTGTGTGTGTGTGTGAGTTTGTTTGAGGGGAAGAAGGGGAGGGAGGGAGAGGGAGAGAGGGAGACGGAAGGAGAAGGAGGGAGAGAGAGAGGAGGAGAGGGAGAGGAGGGGAGAGAGGAAGGGATGTGATGTGTGTGTGTGTGTGTGTGTGTGTGTGTGTGTTTTATAGGAAAGGGTCAATGAAAACAATATCTTCTGAGGAAAGGAAAACTATGATAAAACAGCACGAAAAAGGTAGGTAGTAAGTAGGCATATGTTGGTAAGTGGTGGTAGTAGTAGTAGTAGTAGTAGTAGTGGTAGTGACCGTATAACATTAAATTTATCAGTATTTTCTAAGAATCATATATGGTCACCTACTAACCTTATCAATACCACAAGGGCAGCAGTAGCGGGCTTTTTTTATTATTATTTCCTTTTTTGTGTGCCCTTGAGCTGTCTCCTTTGATGTAAAAAAAAAAAAAAAAACACTTCATCTTCGACATGCCCTTATATATCACTACTGCCTACCACGACCCTTGGGAAGAACAGACTAACACAAAGGTCAGTATTATGACACTTTGCTTCTCCATCAAGTATTTCTAGAGGTCAAGGGAGAGCAATCGGTTCTAATGAGTGTTCTTTAGACTCATGCTACTGAAGAAGGTCATACTACCAGGGTCATAAAACTACTACTACTGGAAATGCCTAAACTGATACGAAAGTCTTGTCAAATAAGTGATCAATGGAATCTAATGAATGTTTCTTTAGACTCATGCTACTGAAGAAGGTCATACTACCACCAGGGTCATAAAACTACTACTACTGGAAATGCCTAAACTGATACGAAAGTCTTGTCAAATAAGTGATCAATCGGAATCTAATAGATGTTTCTTTAGACTCATGCTACTGAAGAAGGGTCAAACTACCACCAGGGTCATAAAACTACTACTGGAAATGCCCAAATTGATACGAAAGCCTTGTCAAATATGTGATCAATCGGAATCTAATGAGTGTTTCTTTAGACTCATGCTACTGAAGAAAGGTCAAACTACCACCAGGGTCATAAAACTACTACTACTGGAAATGCCTGAACTCATACAGCCTTGTCAAATAAGTGATCAATCAGGTTCTAATGAGTGTTTCTTTAGACTCATGGTACTGAAGAAGGGTCAAACTACCACCAGGGTCATAAAACTGCTACTGGAAATGCCCTAAACTCATACGAAGCCTTGTCAAATAAGTGATCAATCAGGTTCTAATAGGTGTTTCTTTAGACTCATGGTACTGAAGAAGGTCAAACTACCACCAGGGTCATAAAACTGCTACTGGAAATGCCTAAACTCATACGAAAGCCTTGTCAAATAAGTGATCAATCAGGTTCTAATGGTGTTTCTTTAGACTCATGGTACTGAAGAAGGGTCATACTACCACCAGGGTCTTAAAACTACTACTGGAAATGCCTAAACTGATACGAAAGTCTTGTCAAATAAGTGATCAATCAGGTTCTAATGACTGTTTCTTTAGACTCATGGTACTGAAGAAGGGTCAAACTACCACCAGGGTCATAAAACTGCTACTGGAAATGCCCAAAATTGATGCAGCCTTGTCAAATAAGCGATCAATCAGGTTCTAATAGATGTTTCTTTAGACTCATGGTACTGAAGAAGGGTCAAACTACCACCAGGGTCATAAAACTGCTACTGGAAATGCCCAAAATTGATACGAAAGCCTTGTCAAATAGTGATCAATCAGAATCTAATAGTGTTTCTTTAGACTCATGCTACTGAAGAAAGGTCAAACTACCAAGGGTCATAAAACTACTACTACAAATACCTAAACTCATAAAGCCTTGTCAAATATGTGATCAATCAGGTTCTAATAAGTGTTCTTTAGACTCATGCTACTGAAGAAATCATACTACCACCAGGGTCATGAAACTACTACTACAAATGCCTAAACTCATACGAAAGCCTTGTCAAATATGTGAACTTGGGCAAAATCTTTAAAAACACGACCCAATGAAGAGAAATATTACAAGAAAACTCCCTCTCGTCTCCTCTATTCCCTCCCATGTTTCCATAAAGCACCTACTGTCTGTCACACAATGAGGGAGACAAATATTACAAAAAATCCTCTCGTCTCCTCTATTCCCCTTCCATCATTCCCTAAGCACCTCTGTCTGACATAACCTCACTTTTGTTGACTCCCATAGCCGAGACAGTGGGCAGAAGAACAAAGGAGAAAAAGGAAAAAAAAATCGTATTATCCTCAGACTTCCTCTCTGTCTCTCCTCTCTCTCCTTACCATCTGTCGCTGTGTCATGGCAAGTGTTCATCTCCCTTAGACTACTATGGAAAGCACAGCACAAGAAATGAAGAAGAATTGAACAAGAAGGAAAATATGATTCCCATCGACTTCTCTCTTCCTTCACATACACACACACATCTTCCTGTCCACTCCTGTCTAACTCCTGTCTGTCTGGATGAATGAAAGTATGCACACAGGAGTATATATGGACCTCCAGACCACCAACACTCTAACCTAATCTAACTTTCCAGTCCTCGAGAGAGAGGGGAAAATGGAAGGGGTGGAGGAAGGGTGGAAGGAGAGAGAGAGAGAGAGAGAGAGGAAGGAGAGAGAAGGAAGAAACATGGAGCATGGAAATGCAGGCAACAGAAAGCCTATTGGCTCATTACAGGTCGCTCGCTTGGTGATTTAATCTGCTCGACAGCCACTTTGAGCTTGGTGAGCAGATGAGACAGATGGAAGCCCTCGTTATTCAGTTACTCTGACGCAGAAATGACGGTCGATTCTATATTTGAAGGAGTTGATGGTATTCGCATTTACTACTTCTGAGGAAGATTGTTCAGTGGCGGATGACTCGGTTTGAAAGAAACTCCTTCAATGTCTGTGTTACATCGACTCGACTGAATGGGTAAACCGTTATTTCTAGTTCTTGGGTTGGTTTGCAGTTCAAAGAATTCGGGTAATCGACGTTATTGAACTTTAGATGCTTGAGACTTGAATCATATCCCTCGTAGGCGTCTTTCTCCAATGTAAAGAGATTGAGTCGCTTGAGTCGTTCCTCGTACAGTTGAGCCTGAAGGTTGGAATCATCTTTGCGGCGCGTCGCTGAATCCTTTCCAGTAGAGCAATGTCCTTTCTGTAATTGGGAGACCAGAACTGCACTGCATACTCGAGATGCAGTCTTACCATGGAATTATACAAGGATAGCATCACGTCTGGTGTTTACACTCGAAGTTCCTCGCTATGAACCCGAGCATAATGTTGGCCTTGTTGTATGCTTTTTACAGTGATTCGCGTGCTTCAGGTCACTGCTGATAGTGACTCAAGATCCTTTTCCTCCTGCATCGCTTGCAGAGGTCTCCCATTCATGATGTATGTATGGTTACTATTTTGGGACAATGTGCATGACTTTGCATTTGTCAACATTAAAGACATTTGCCATTTTTCCGACCATTCGATAATGTGATTGAGGTCTTTCTGAATGATTTCGCAGTCGGTCTTTGTGAGGCATCTCCACCCACCTTGGTGTCATCTGCAAATTTCGATATTGTGGATTTCAGTCCTGATTCTAGGTCATTGATATATATGATAAAGTGGATGGGTCCCAGCACTGACCCCTGAGGCACTCCACTAGTGACTGGAAGACAATCAGGCTGTCCGTTGAGGCAGTACTCGTTGTTTCTGTCAGTGAGCCAATCTCTTATCACGCGATCAGATTGGCTCCGATGCCTGATGCAGTTTCTTAAGGAGTCGCTCGTGCGGTACCTTGTCGAAGGCTTTCTGAAAGTCAGGTATATAACATCACTGGGGAGGAAGAAAAGAAAGGAAAAGAAAGAAGGAAGGAAAATAGAACAGCGAAATGGAAGAGGCATGGAATAGGAAAGAAGAAAGAAGGAAGGAAGAAAGAAAAATAAAGATAACGAAAGAGAATAAGGAGAATGAAAGAAAAACAGGAAGAAGGAAAAAGGTAAAGCAAGGTAAGAAAAAAGGAAGAAAGAATAGAAATGAAGACACACACAGAGAGAAAAGCCCTCAGGACAAGCTCTTGGGAGGAAACTGTCATGTAGAACACCAAACTCATTTTCTCACAGCCCTGGAGAGAGAGAGAGAGAGAGAGAGAGAGAGGTGGATCAGTGATGCTGTGTGGGGAGAAGGTAGAGTGAGAGAGAGGAAGAGGAGGAGAGAGGAGAGGAGGAGGAAGAGAGGAAGTTGAGGGGAAGAGAAGAAGGAGAAGCAAAGATGACAAACAGGAGAAAGAAGAGAGAGAGAGAGAGAACAGGAGAAAAGCTAAGTAAAGGAAGATAATGGTTAAGTATAGGAGAAAAAAGTTAAGGATTTAGGGGCAGGTGAAGCGAAGAGGTGGTGGGGGGGGGGGGTCAACTACTTGTTACTTCAACGATTTTGTTATTTCAACGTATTTTAGTTAGTTAAGCAATAAAGGAACACGCACAATAGATGCCATAATCCTAATATAAGACCAAGTAATATATCTGGTTCATCGAGAGAGAGAAGGCAGGAGGCAGTGGGGAGGATGGTAAGAGGGAAGGGAGGGAAGGAGGAGGAAGGCGGAGGGATGGGGGAGGGAAGGAGATAAGGGAGGAGAGAGGGAGGGAAGTAGGGAAGGAGGCGAGGAAGAGGGAAGAGAAGGAGGATGGTAAGTGAGGAAGGAGGAGGAAGGCGGAGAAAGGGGGGAGGGAAGAGATGGGGGCGGGTAGGAGGCGAGGGAAAGAGGGAGGAGGGAAGAGATGGGAGGAGGGAAAAGTAGGGAGGAGCGGGAGAGGGAAGGAGGATGGTAAGAGGAGGAGGAAGAAGGAGGAAGGCGTAAGAAGAGGGAAGGAGATGAGAGAGAGAGAGGGAGGGGAAGGAGGCGAGGGAGGAAAGGAGGGAAGGAGGAACGAGGAAGAGGGAGGAGGAGAGAGAGACGGGAGGAGGCGAGGGAGGGAGGAGGGGAGGAGGAAGATGAAGGAGTCGGCGGGAGGGACAAGGAAGAGCAGTGAGCCAGCAAGTAGACATTGTTATTTAATAGAAATCACATGAACTGAGTGTACTTCTAAAATTGCCCTATCACCCTTCCTTTCTCTCATATCTTATACCTATCTGGCTGAGCGTCATATCCCTACAATTTAATTCTTCACCTTTCCGTCGAATCTAGTAAAGAGAGAATGACAAAGAGAATAAGATCTGAACGCGAATAAAGGAAAATAACACACGATTACAACCTTGAGACTCCTACCCACACATACATTTTTTATCTACCATATCCGCCTTGTATAAGCTTTCACCTCCCAGCCGAACTCAGCAAAGGAGGAAAACATGGAGATGAACGCGAGGAAAGGAAACTAGCATCAGGTGACCTTGATCATAACAGGCTTGTTTCAATTAGTGTCATTCCTGTAGCCCAGTCTTCCCTGCTCAGACCTCACAGACTAACACTCGAGCATTTATATCCAGGGTAGCGACAGGGTTGAAAGACAGAGGAGAAGGGACCTGAACGCGGGGAAGGAAAATAACATACAGGTAACATGATCCTAACAGAGCTTGTTCTTGTTGCCCTCTCCCGCAGCCCTCCTTGCTCGAACCTGACACGCTAACACTTTCTCACCTTGACTGTGGTGGCAGGGCCGCCCTCACCCTCCCGACGACAGCTACAGGAGTCAGGATACACACACACACACGCGCGCACAAAGTCAGTCACCTCCGCCAGGCACAAACACACGCAACGCCACAGACATATATATATAGACAGACACCACCAGAATTATCTTTTTTGTGAGATTAATAATTACTCTTGTTGATGCGTTGATGGGTGAGTTGGTGAGTATTCATGATTGATTTCTTAGAGTGGAGGTTAAAACAACTCAGACACTGTTTACCCATAATCTCCACTCTGTTTTGTCGAGACGAATTATTACTGGCGTGAGAAACTGCGCGTGGTCTTGGTGCACATCTCCGTAGCACTGACCCTTGAGACTGTAGTTAATAAGAGACAATTAAGAGGGATATAAACAGGCTTTGGGCTTTGGGGAGGTTATAATGCAAGAAATAACGGATGGACGCCGAGAGTAAGGACGGGACAGAGCGAGGCATTATGGGTAAAACAGAAGAGCATCGGTCACGTGATAGTTTGTTTACATTTCAAATTCGCGAGTGTCGTCTGCTGGAGAGGACGTGTTGGTGTGTGGCTCTCTGCGTGTGCGTTTGCGTGTGTGTGCCCGGCGTTTTGAGTGCGCGTGTGCTCCCGGCGGTGGTGTCTGGCGTTGCGTGCGTGTGTCCGGCGGTGTCCTGTGTCCTGTGCTCGTTATGTGTGTCCGGTGATGCCCTGTGTTCAGTGTGCGTGCCCGGCTTTTTGCGTGTGTGCGTGTGTACTCTCGGTGGTAGTGTCGTGTTGCGTGTGTGTGTCCGGCGGTGTCCTGTGTCCGGCGATGTCCTGTGTCCTGTGTCCGGCGTTTTGCGTGTGCGTGTGTTCCCGGCGGTGTCAGGCGTTGCGTATGTGTCCAGCGGTGTCCTGTGTCCTGTAATGTGAGTGAGGTTGTGTGTGTGTCCGGCGGTGTCTGGCGTTGAGTGTGTGTGTCCAGCGGTGTTCTGTGTCCTGTAATGTGAGTGAAGGTGTGCGTGTGTGCCCGGCGGTATCTGGCGTTGCGTGTGTGTGTGTCCAGCGGTGTCCTGTGTCCTGTAATGTGAGTGAAGGTGTGCGTGTGTGTCCAGCGGTGTCCTGTGTCCTGTAATGTGAGTGAAGGTGTGCGTGTGTTTCCGGCGGTGTCTGGCGTTGAGTGTGTGTCCAGCGGTGTCCTGTGTCCTGTAATGTGAGTGAAGGTGTGCGTGTGTTCCCGGCGCGGCGGTGTCAGGCGTTGCGTATGTGTCCAGCGGTGTCCTGTGTCCTGTAATGTGAGTGAGGTTGTGTGTGTGTGTCCGGCGGTGTCTGGCGTTGAGTGTGTGTGTCCAGCGGTGTCCTGTGTCCTGTAATGTGAGTGAAGGTGGGCGTGTGTTTCCGGCGGTGTCTGGCGTTGCGTGTGTGTGTCCAGCGGTGTCCTGTGTCCTGTAATGTGAGTGAAGGTGTGCGTGTGTTTCCGGCGGTGTCTGGCGTTGCGTGTGTGTGTGTCCAGCGGTGTCTTGTGTCCTGTAATGTGGTGAAAGGTGTGTGTGTTGCCGGCGGTGTCTGGCGTTGCGTGTGTGTCCAGCGGTGTCCTGTGTCCTGTAATGTGAGTGATGGTGTGGGTGTGTGTCCGGCGGTGTCTGGCGTTGCGTGTGTGTGTCCAGCGGTGTCCTGTGTCCTGTAATGTGTGTGATGGTGTGTGTGTGTTTGCGGCGGTGTCAGGCGTTGCGTATGTGTCCAGCGGTGTCCTGTGTCCTGTGATGTGAGTGGGCGTGTGCGTGTGTGCCCAGCGGCGTCCTGTGTCATGTACAAAGTGTGTGTCTTACAGCGGTCGTCAGGAGGGTGGAGGCAGCCCCGGCACTGCGCTGAAGGTAAGTGTCAGTGAGTTAGTGTTTTGGCAGGAGGCCCAGGCACCATCTCTCAGGACAGAATATCAACTTGCGAGGATTTTAGACGTCTGTTGAGCATATTTGATCACTCTTTGTGTGTTACTGACCATTCTGTATATATCTATCCGTCTGTAATTAAATATCTCTCTGCCTATCTATCCATGTGTGTGTGACTAAAAGAAAAACATTAATTATACAGGAAACATATATCAACTTGCCCGAGGGAATTCAGACACATATTGAGCATATATATTGATCACTCTTTTGTGTTACTGACCATTCTGTATATATCTATCCGTTTGTAATTAAATATATCTCTCTGCCTATCTCTCCATGTGAATGTGACTAAAAGAAAAACATTAATTATACTGGAAACATATATCAACTAGCCCGAGGATGTGTGGACGCCTCTTGAGCTTAAAATGATCATTCTTTTGTGTGTGTTACCTGATGACTTATTAATGTCCCGACGAACAGCTAAAAATTATGTAAAAGTACGTTTATATCTTTTTTTTCTGTAACATTGTAACATCCTTAAATTCATATTTTCTGCGATTGTAACATCCCAAAAATGATTCTTGATATTTCTTATGACCAGGTCCTACAACAGCTACTGAGACAAGTGTGAGTGCGTGTGTGTGTGTATGTGTGTGTGTGTGTGTGTGTGTGTGTGTGTGTGTGTGTGTGTGTGTGTGTGTGTGTGTCAAACTAAAACAAAATCATTGAATTTACAGGAACGAAATATCAATTGAAAAACAAACAAATAACTTCAATTCTCTTTCTCTTGCTCTCTCTGTTTGTATATCTGTCTATCTATCTGTCTGTAATTAAATTTATCTATATGTCTATCTACGTGTGTGTGTGTGTGTGTGTGTGTGTGTGTGTGTGTGTGTGGCTGAAACGAAAAACATTAATCTAACATGAAACAAACATCAAATTGGAGCCAAGCAAACAACCATTATATTCGCTTTCTCTTTATCTAGCTATCTCTCCTATCTATCTGTATCTGTCTGTGTCACAGCATCTATTTCATCTTTATCTGTCTGTCTACCTATCTATCTATCTATATCTCTTTTCTACCTTAGAAGAACTTAAAAAGATAACAGTAATAATGATAAGATAAAGAGGAAGAAGAACAAAAACAAGAACAGAACAAGAACAAAACAAGAAAAAAGAAGAAGACAAAGAAGAGGAATAAGAATAAAAATAAGAGAAATAAGAAGAAGAAGAACAATAACACGAAGGAGAATAAGGACAAGAAGAATAATAAGATGAAGAAGAATAAGGAGAAAAAAAAAAAAAGAAGAAAACGAAGATGATTTTTTTTTCTTGTCCCTGAAGTCAAAGTGGGTTAATTGCCCTAGGTGATGCTGTTTTTCTTCTTTCTTCTTATTTTCCTCATAAGTGGGAAGAAAATATATATACTGGACACATGCTACCGATTTGTCTACTTATTTATCCATTGCTTTTTATTCAGCTTTTTTTCCTCCTTCCTCCACTTTCCTTGCTTTTCCTTAATTTTCTACTTTTCCTTTCTTTCTCTTTGCTATATTTTCCATTTTTCTTACCGGAGCTGTCTTGCATAGGCCTACTGGGTTCATGCAGACTTCTTTTCCTTTCTTTCCTTACTTTTCCTTTCTTCGACTTTTCTTCCTTTCCCTTCCTTTTCCCTTCCATTCATGTCTTTCCCTTATTTTCCCTTCACTCCCTGTTCTGTCCTTTCCTTTACTTTCCTTTCTTTTCCTTTCCTTTTCTTTCCCTTCCCTCCCTCTCCCTCTTTTCTTACCTCTCCTTCCTTCTCACATTTCCTCCTCTCTCCCTTCCCTTCCTTTTACTTTCCTTCCTTTTCTTTCTTTTCTTTTATCTCCTTCCTCCTCTTCCCTTCCCTTCCAGTTCCTTTTCTTGCTCCTTTTGTCTCTCTGTTTGCCTTTCTGTGTGTGTGTGTGTGTGTGTGTGTGTGTGTGTGTGTGTGTGTGTGTGTGTGTGTGTGTGCATTCGTATCTCTCTCTCTCTCTCTCTCTCTCTCTCTCTCTCTCTCTCTCTCTCTCTCTCTCTCTCTCTTCCTCCTCCTCCTCTTCTCCGCCTCCTCCTCCTCCTCCTCCCGAAGGCCTGAGCAAGCAACACAAACACTCCTCAAGTGTTTCTCATGAAAGATGCCTCAAGCAGGTCCAGTGGGGAGGGAGGAGGAAGAGGGAGGAAGAAGAGAAGGAGGAAAGAAGGAGGAGGAAGATCAGAGGAAGGAAGAAGAGGAAGAAAGGGAAGGATGAGAGGAGGAAGAGAGAGAGAGAGAGAGAGGAAGGAGAGAGATGGAGAGAAAATGGAAAGGAGAGAGAGAAGAAAGGAGAGGCGAAGAAAGAAAAGAAATGACATGACAAAGAGTAAAGAAGGTAGGAGAAGGACGGAGAAAAGAAAAGAAGGACGGAGATGAGGAAGAAGAAAGAGGGAAGAAACAAAGACGATGATCAGAAAGAAAGAAGGAAGGAAAAAGGGAAGGAAGGAGGAACAAAGAGGAGGAAGGGAAAGGAAAGGGAAAATAAGAAGGGAAAATAAAGAAGAGGAACAATAAAGGAGAATAAGAGGAAAGAAAACAAGAAAAAAAAGAGTAGAAGAGAGGAAAGAAGAAAAGGGGAAGAAGAAAGGAAGAAGAAGGAAGAAGAAGAAGGAGGAGAAGGAGGAGGAGGTTCATGAGACGAGTTCTTGGCGATGTAATATTTTCCTCGCTGAAAGAGTAACAGAAGAGACATTTTTGAGGCATTGTTACGAAAAATAGGAGGAGGAGGAAGAAGAGGAAGAGAAGGAGATGAAGGAGAAATAATTGAGTATAAGAGGAAGGAAGAGGAGGAGGAGAAGGAGGAGGAAGAAGAAGAGGAAGAGAAGGAGAAGAAAGAAGAGTTAATTGAATATAGGCGGAAAATCATCTTATGGAGGGGAAAGGAGAAGGAGGAGAAGGAGAGGGAGGAAGAAGAGAAAGAGGAGGAAACCATAGATTAAAACGAGAACAAGAAGAAAGGAAAACGTAGAGAAAGAGAAAAGAAAAGAGAGAGAGAAAAAAAAGTAGAGAGAGAGAGAGGAAAAAACACCACGAAATATTAAAACAACAACAAACACAGACTTACTAATCCTTCTTCGCCGCCGCCTCCTCCGCAAAAAAAAAAAAAAAAAAGGCTAATCTCAAAATACCTCCGGGGTCTGTGCGGGGAGGAGAGGAAGGGGAGAGGGAGAGACATGGGAAGGATGGAAGGAAGGAGAGACAATGAAGGAAGGAGATTGGAGTGAAGGGAAGGAAGGGAAGAAAAGGCAGGGAAAGGAAAGGGAAAAAAAGAAGGGAAAGAAATAGGAAATAAAAATGGGAGGAGGAGGAGAAAAAGAAGAAGGAATAGGAAGATGAAGGGGGAGGAGGAGAAGGAAGAGGAGGAGGAGGGGAAGAACGAAGCGGGGAGAGAGTGGCGGGGGAAGGAAGAGGAGAAAGGGAAGAATAGGAGGAGGAAGAGGAAGAGGAGGAGGAGGAGAAGAACGAAGCGGGGAGGGAGCGACGGGGGAAGGAAGAGGAGAAAGGGAAGAATAGGAGAAAGGGAAGAGGAAGAGGAGGAGGAGGAGAAGAACGAAGCAGGGAGGGAGTGGCGGGGGAAGGAAGAGGAGAAAGGGAAGAATAGGAAGAGGAAAAGGAGGAAAAGGAGGAAGCGTGGGAGGGCTTTAGATGAACCACACCTTCCCCGTATTGCCATCCCCCCAGCCCATACATAGGTTACAATTTCAATATCTGTGTTTCTGTGCTCTAAAAACAATATCCCGGCAATGCTTTGAAAAATGACGCACTAAATAAAGCTGGCTATAGGCTGCCGTGTGGGGGGGTTATTGGAGCCACGAATCGAGCGGTTGGGCGTAGCAGTGTTGTGGGTGGGAGGATGGACAAGGTACGCTAACTCCTGGCCCAATAGATAGATGGATAGATAGGGAGATAGATAGATAAATAGATAGACTGATGAGAGACGCTTTCTCTAGGTTCCTTCCTCTCTTTTTTTCTCCATTCTCCGTCTCTCCTTCCTTCTTTCATTCTTTTTTTCCTATAATACTATCTTATCTTCATTGTTTCCTTCCTTCCTGTCCTTCCATCCTGTTTCTCTTTTTCTCAACTCCTTCCCTTCTTTTCTCATTAGAATAGAGATAGATAGATAGATACATAGATAGATACACATATAGATAGACAGTTAGATATAGATAGATTAATAGATGGATGTATATAGATAGATGGTAGATAGATAGATAGAAAGTCACCAGGACCCTCTATAGTAGCAGCAGTAGTAGTAGTAGTAGTAGTAGTAGTAGTAGTAGTAGTAGCTGTAGCAGTATTTACATTTACCATTTAACACAAGAAGACCGATCAACAGAAGCTTTTTCCGCAAGAGTCCCATCGAATAGCTATCAACTATCCATTGCCTACAATATAGACAGCGGGTTACGGGCGGAGCGTTACCGAGGCAGTGACGCGCAAAAATCTACGGACGCAGCCAACCGCATTTACATTACTCGAAGCTCACCCTTTCGGCGCCCAAACATGCATATTTGACAAGGCTTTCGTAGGGTAGTCTGACCCTTCTTCTGCACCGTGAACCTAAAACAACACTCATTAGAACCCAATTGCTCTACCTTTTAGCCTTTGGAAACTTATGATGTGGGGGGAGTTTTGGGCATTTCCAGGGGTAGTTTAATGACCCTGGTGGTAGTCTGACCCTTCTTCTGCACCGTGAACCTAAAACAACACTCATTAGAACCCAATTGCTATCCATTTTAGCTTTTGGAAACTGATGATATGGGAGGAGAAGGAAGCATTTGCAGGGGTAGTTTAATGACCCTGGTGGTAGTCTGACCCTTCTTCTGCACCGTGAACCTAAAGCAACACTCATTAGAATCCGATTGTTCTACGTTTTAGCCTTTGGAAACTGTTGATGTGGGAGGAGAAGGAGGCATTTGCAGGGGTAGCTTAATGACCCTGGTGGCTGTGTGACCCTTTCCTTTTTTTCCATTTAATTCAATTCATAGTTTTTGGTTTTTGTCTCCCTCCCTTCCTATTACACTCCGTTTTGGCATCTACGGTTTATCTTCTTCCTTTCTTTCTTGCTTTCTTTTCTTATCCTTCTCTACGGTTTTTCATTTTTCTCCCTTTTTTCATTTTCTTAATTTGATAGTTTTTTGTCTCCTTTCTCCCGTCCAATTACACTTCAATTTGGCCCTTACGATTTCCCTTTTTCTTCCTTTCTTTTTTTCTTCTGGTTATAACAAAACTCTTCCTAGCCCTTTCTTTTCTTCCCTTTCCTCAAAGACATTCTCTATACGGCAATCTTTTTTTTTCCTGTTACTTATTTATTCGTTTTATTCTTCCTTTTTTCTCTGTTATAACAAAACTCTTCCTAACCCTTTCTTTCCTTCCCTTCCCTCAAAGACATTCTCCATACGGCAATCTTGTTTCTCATTCTTGTTGTTGTTTTTTTCCTTCGTTCTCTCATAGTGACATTATTACAATACACAATTTTTCACCGCTGTCTTTTTTTGTGTGTTTTTGTTTTTGTCTTTTCGTTCTTCTCAAAATGACATCACGGTAATGGTCTAATATTTCTCTCTCTCTCTCTCTCTCTCTCTCTCTCTCTCTCTCTCTCTCTCTCTCTCTCTCTCTCTCTCTCTCTCTCTCTCTCTCTCTCTCTCTCTCTCTCTCTCTCTCTCTCTCTCTCTCTCTCTCTCTCTCACAAACGGTTTTTTTTTCTCTCTCTCCTTCCTTTCCCGTGACGCAATTCCTTCATTTTTTATTTCCTCCTCTTATATATTTTTTTTTATCTCAGTGATTTTTTGCACTAAATTCCTTGTTTATTTCTCACTTTCTTTGTCTGTCTCTGTGTGTGTCTGCATGGATGGATGGATGAAAGGATGGATGGATGGATGGAAGTCTATCTCTATCTCTCTCTTATTTTCCTTTTTTTTCCTTCATTCTTTGTTGGTTGTTTTCATCTCTTTTCCTATTTTACTGTTTCTTTTTTTATCTTCCTTTTCACTCCTTGCTATTTTTTTCCTTTTTTAAGTTTCGCTCCTCATTTTATTATTTTATTATTTTTTTCTTTCTTCTAATTTTCCTATTTCTGTATCACTCTTTAGTATAACACACACACACACACACACACACACACACACACACACACACACACACACACACATATTAATTAAAAGTATCGCGCCATTCACTGCAGGATTACAGAGAAAAAAAAAACAGGTAAAAAAAAAACATTAACAGAATCTTGTGACATACACAAAAATACATTCAAACTTTTCTCAATAATTGCCCCGGCGTGTGTGTGTGTGTGTGTGTGTGTGTGTGTGTGCGTGTGTGTGTGTTTGTGTGTGTGTGTGTGTGTGTGTGTGTGTGTGTGTGTGTGTGTGTGTGTGTGTGTGTGTGTGTGTGTGGGGTCGTAGTACTAATTTTTCGTGTTTTATTTTAATTTCTCAGTTAATTTGGCACATGAGAGAGAGAGAGAGAGAAAAAAAGAATAGATAAATGAGTATAATTATGAGAAACGAATATCCATAGTGTGTGTGTGTGTGTGTGTGTGTGTGTGTGTGTGTGTACTGGACAGGTTACCAATAATAACGACCTCGTTTGAATGTGTCGGTGTAAATGTATTTTTTTTATACCGCTCTCTCTCTCTCTCTCTCTCTCTCTCTCTCTCTCTCTCTCTCTCTCTCTCTCTCTCTCCTCTCTCTCTCTCTCTCTCTCTCTCTCTCTCTCTCTCTCTCTCTCTCTCTCTCTCTCTCTCTCTCTCTCTCTCTCGACCAGCTGCCGCCTGCCGTGCTAAAAGCTTTCCTCCAGTCTAACTTCTTATGGAGGAAAGGGAGGAGAGGTTTGCAGAGGAAGGGGAGGAAAGTGCAGGAAGAGGCAGAGGAGGAAGAGGAGGAGGAGGAGGAGGAGGAAGGGGACAAGAAGAGGATGGAAGCTGAGGAAGGAGAAGAGGATATTAAAAGGAAAAGAGAAAGGATAATCACGATAGAAAAAGGAAAAGAAAAAAAGGGAAAATAACATAAAAGAGAGAAAGAAGAGAAAAGGATTAATTAAAAGGAAAAGGAAAATGAGAAAAAATATCTGATGGTTATAAAGGAAAACAAGGATGAAAAAAGGTGAAAGAAACAAAGAAAAAGTAAAATTGATATTAAATACGAAGAGAGAGAGAGAGAGAGAGAGAGAGAGCTAGTGGGATGAATAAATGAGAAGAAGAGATGAAATATGAGAGAGAGAGAGAAAGAAAAATAACTGATGAGAGAGAGAGAGCGCAAACTGAAGATAATTGACATGAGTTTAAAAAAAACTTAGTGCAATCTGTAAAAGAGAAAATAGAGAGAAAAACAAAAGGAGACGAAGACGAGAGTAATTTAATAAAGAGAGAACAACAAGACTCGACAAGGAACAGGACGAGGAGGAGGAGGAGGAGGAGGAAGACGAGATACAGGGATTCTAAAGTAAAACAATACGAGTCTCAATTTGTCATCCACTAAACTACTTTATATGTTTAGAGAGAAAGAAAAGAAGAATTTATCAGGATTATAACACCGGGCCAAAAACTTCACCTGAAACGAGATAGCAAGGAGATACTAGACGAAATATAGAGATTCCCGCAATAAAAAGTGTTAGAAAAGATACCCTCAACTGCATTACCTAAACACTGAACTGCTATACTTGTCCAAAGAAAGAAAAGACCCATCTATTACTACTATAAGCCTGGGTAACCTGAAGCGATAGGGCAATGATATACTAGGCGAAATAAAGAGATTCCTGAAGCAAACAATGACAGTGTATTACCATCAACCTCATTAGCTAACCACCAGTCCGCTGTATCTCCCTCACGAAAGAAAGAAAAGACCCATCTATTACTACTATAAGCCTGGGTAACCTGAAGCGATAGGGCAATGATATACTAGGCGAAATGTAGAGATTCCTGAAGCAAACAATGACAGTGTATTACCATCAACCTCATTACCTAACCACCAGTCCGCTGTATCTCCCTCACGAAAGAAAGAAAAAGACCCATCTATCACGATTATAACTCCCACGATTAATAATTCGCTCTCGCTTGAAAGGAAACTTCGCCCATAGAGTACAAGATTAATGGAGCAGAGCGAGGAGGCGGAGAGAAGGAAAAACTTTACCGACCGAAACAGGCTGAGAAAATGCTTTCCATCTCATTAATACTGCCAGGAGTCTGTTATGGTCCAGGAGGAGAGGAAAGAGACGTATGGAGAGAGAGAGATTTGGAGGAGAAAAGACACATGTACATAGTTAGAGGAGTTTTAAGAGGAGAAAAAAAGGAGACGTTTGGAGAGAAAAAGAAAAATGGAAAGAGGAAAAAAAAACATATGTACAAAGTTAGAAGAAGTTAAAGAGAAGAAAAAAAAGAGACATATGAAAAGAGGAGAGAGAAGAAGAGGAGGAGACATATGGAAGTAAGAGGTCTGATAGGATAATTAAAGATACATTGAGGTAGAACAGTAATGGAGGGAAAAATAGACATACATACATTATTAGAAGAGGTTTAAGAGGAGGAGAAAAGAGACATTGATGTAGAAGAGTGATGAAGGGAAGAAGAGACATGTAGTTAGGTAAAGAAGGTTTGAGAGGAGAAGAAAAGAGACAAATGGAGGTAAAGGAGAGATAGAGAGAAGACATAGTAGTTTTTTTCTATTGGTATTCTCATTCTTCCTCCTCTTCCTCCTCCTCCTCCTCCTCCTCCGATCTACAAAAAGGGAGACAAAAGCGGGGCCCTAAACTACAGACCAATCAGCCTGACCTCTGTGGCGGGAAAAATCCTCGAGAAGATCATCAGAGACAAACTCGTTAGGTTCCTTGAAGACAACAACATCATTTCCGATGCTCAGCACGGTTTCAGGAACAAGCGCTCATGCTTAACCAATTTATTGGACTTCTTCCAAGGTATCTATGAAAACTGGGATAATCATATCCCCAGTGATGTTATATATCTAGACTTTCAGAAAGCCTTTGACAAAGTGCCACACGAAAGACCCCTCAAGAAACTCAAGACGGCGGGATTAGGCGGCAATCTGACAGCGAGGATCAAGGACTGGCTCAATGGAAGAAAACAACGAGTTGTACTCAACGGACAGGCCTCGAGTGGCTCCCGGTCACAAGTGGAGTGCCACAGGGGTCAGTGCTGGGACCCATACTTTTCATCATATATATCAACGACCTAGAACTAGGATTGAAATCCAATCTTTCAAAATTTGCCGACGACACAAAGGTGGGTGGGAAGGCCCTCACAACAGCAGACTGAAATTATCCAGAGAGACCTGGACCAGATCACTCGGTGGTCAGAAAAATGGCAGATGTCCTTCAACACTGCCAAATGTAAAGTAATGCATATCGGATCCAGAAACAGCAACCACATACCACATGGGTGGCGAACCACTACATGTTGTGCAAGAGGAAAGAGACCTCGGGGTCACCATCAGCAGTGACTTGAAACAAATAAAACACTGCAAGTCCGCCTGTAAGAAAGCCAATACAATGCTTGGGTTCATATCGAGGAACTGAATACAAGACGCCAGGAGTTATGTTATCCTTGTACAATTCGCTGGTAAGGCCCCACCTGGAATACGCCGTGCAATTCTGGTCTCCTAATTACAGGAAAGACATTGAATTACTTGAGAGAGTACAGCGCCGCGCCACGAAGATGATACCATCACTGAGGACGAAGCCCTATGAAGAGCGACTCGAGCGACTCAACCTCTTCACGTTGGAAAAGAGACGCCTGCGGGGAGACATGATACAAGTCTTTAAGTACCTGAACAAGCTCAGCAACGTTGATCACTCCAAACTCTTCACGCTACAAACCAACCTGAGAACAAGAAACAACGGAAAAACAATTCAAGCAAAGCGATGCAATACCGACATCGGCAGGAGTTATTTCTCAAATAGAGTTGTTCGCCACTGGAACTGCCTTCCTGCAGAAGTGGTTAGCGCAGAGACCATCAACTCCTTCAAGAAACGCATTGATCGCCACTTTGCTGCAACGGGAGTGAACTGAACGTTACCAAGAGTAGATACACAAGTGCTTTAATCCTTCCCTGCAAGCCACTCCTATGGCAAACGGATTGATTGAATCACTGAACGCAGGCAGCCTAGTAATGAGCCAACAGGCTTTCTGCTGCCTGCTAGTCCATGTTTCCTCCTCCTCCTCCTCCTCCTCCTCCTCCTCCTCTATTTGTCTTCCACACTTGTTAATCGTCCCCATCACGACCTCATTTAATTAATCCTTTCTCTCTCTCTCTCTCTCTCTCTCTCTCTCTCTCTCTCTCTCTCTCTCTCTCTCTCTCTCTCTCTCTCTCTCTCTCTCTCTCTCTCTCTCTCTCTCTCTCTCACAGTCATACGTCACTTGCACCGATATTCCTTACTTCCTCCTCCTCCTCCTCCTCCTCCTCCTGTTTGTCCCTTGAGATCCTCTGGTCACGTGTTGTTGTTGCTCTAAGCTACAGGAGGAGGAGGAGGAGGAGGAGGAGGAGGAGATGGAGGTGGAGGTGAAGGAGGAGGAAGAAAAGACAAATGTGGAGGAGGAAAGGAGGAGAGGAAGTAGGTAATGTTGTTCTAGTGAAGTATGAGGAGGAGGAGGAAGAGGAGGAGGAGGAGGAGGAGTCTCTAGTCCCGATAACAAGGGTCGTGAAAGCAATATTGAGTCTTAGGGAGGAGGAGGAGGAGGAGGAGGAGGAAGAAGAGTTATGTAGTGCTATGTTAGTGAAGGTAGTAATAGTGGTGGTGGTGGTGGTGGTGGTAATGGTGGTGGTGATGGTGGTAGGGATGTCATTGTCACTGTTGCTCTTTTTCTTTTCTTTTTGTTGTTGTTGTTTTGTTATCATTTACTACGCTTTTGGGTCAACCTATAACCTGAAGACAGATAGATAGATAGATAGACAGTTAGTTAGAGAGAAGAAAAGCCCGCTAATGAGAGAGAGAGAGAGAGAGCAAGTCCACCAGAGATAGGTCCAGTTTATAAGATTCCTCCAGCTCGCCTCTGACCGCTTCCAGTTAGCTATTCATTCGTGCCAACAGGATGCGGGGCGTGATAGGGGAAGGTAGATGACTGCAATGTTCTCTTCTCTCCTCCTCCTCCTCCTCCTCCTCCTCCTCCTCTTTATCTTTGCCCTTGACTCTCCTTCCCTAATTTTATGCTTCCCCCTCCCTCTCCTCCGCCTCCTCCTTCTCCTCTCTTTCTATTGTCTACACAATAATGATTCTTTTATAAGCTGACCAATCCTTGACTTTTTCCCAGCAAGATGGATCGATACAGCTGGTTATTTTGACGCCTGTGAGTGGAATCGAAGCTCTAGGTACAAACAGTCTCAGAAAAGGATGAAAAGTCACAAAACGGTGCTGGGTAGATTCATGCATGTGTTGGAAAGCGTAGAGCGAGCGGTGACCATCAAGAGAGATCAATATAGATGGTTATTTGAACACTTGTTGGAAGAATCGACGCTGCTCTGGTATACTAATAGTCGCAAAATAGGATGGAAGGTCACAAAATGGTACTGTAGAGATATAGGTAAGCGTTGGAAGGCGTAGAGTGAACGGTTATCATCAAGACACATCAATATATCTCATTATCTTAACAGTATCTTAAGAATCGACGCTGTTCTGGTACTAAGACTCGCAGAAGAGGAAGAATGGTCACAAAACGATGCTGTAGAGATAGAGGCAAGCGTTAGAAAGCAGTGAGCGGTGAACATCAAGGCAGATCAATATACCTCAATACCTTAACATTATCTAACGAATCAACGCTGTTCGTGTACTAAAACTCCCATTATCAAACGCTTCCGACTCCAACCGACTATCTTCAAAGACAGCAGAGAAGACACGTCGGGTTGGCCTCAGTGCTTTTCCCGTTCATGGCGTAGCGCAGAAGCCTTCCAAAACTACCACCAGGGTCATGAAACCTAACCCATGGAGACCCTACCGTACAACTTCTGCGAGAGCCTTTCTAAATAGATGTACTTTTGGTTAGTATTCCCAGATGCTTCCACCTCTCATGTCACTCTTTCCAAAGGCTATAAAGGAGATTAATCGGGTTTTCATGAGTGTTTTTACGTTCATGGTACGGAGGAAGTGTCGAACTGCCACCAGGGTCATAAAACTACCCCTGGAAACGCCCAAAACTCCTACGAAAGCCTTGTCAAATGTGTGTGTGCTGTGTAAGAAAGTGTTGGAAAGCGTTTAGTGTGAGCGGTGACCTGAGTGGAGTATTCAATAGGTAAATGGGATGAACGGAGGTACTGTTGGTGAAATATTTATAGTGAATCAATTAAGGAGTTATATAATTGATGCAAATGGAGTAGAAAGTTTCAAATGGAGGTCTGGTGATTGATTTATGAATAGGGAGGAAAGATTGTAAATAAGTGATTCTTCTCTTCCTTCTCCTCCTTTTACTCCTCCTCCTCCTCCTCTTCCTCCTCCTTCTCCTCCCCCTCTTCCTCCTGATGGTAAACTAAATTATAACGAGCAGGATAAAACAGAAAAAAATTGTCTCCCTATAAATCCTAAAATCCTCCTCCTCCTCCTCCTCCTTCTCCTCCTCCTTCTCCTCTTCCTTCTCCTCTTCCTCCTCCTCCTCCTCTTCCTCTTCTTCCAAAAACAAGGATTATAATATTTTCGTAATTTAGCAGACACATGAAAAATCGTCACAGTCTCTCTCTCTCTCTCTCTCTCTCTCTCTCTCTCTCTCTCTCTCTCTCTCTCTCTCTCTCTCTCTCTCTCTCTCTCTCTCTCTCTCTCTCTCTCTCTCTCTCTCTCTCTCTCTCTCTCTCTCTCTCTCTCTCTCTCTCTCTCTCTCTCTCTCTCTCTCTCTCTCTCTCTCTCTCTCTCTCTCTCTCTCTCTCTCTCTCTCTCTCTCTCTCTCTCTCTCTCTCTCTCTCTCTCTCCTCTCTCTCTCTCTCTCTCTCTCTCTCTCTCTCTCTCTCTCTCTCTCTCTCTCTCATTTTTCTCGTCCTTCCTCCCATAAAAAAATTATAGTCCCCACCCCATTCATCACCCGAGCTGTCATGATCCTCTTTTAGCTGCCATAAACAGGTTAGCGAGTGAAAGAAATCAATTACTAATGTTGAAAAATAGAGAGGTGCAATTTTTAAACGTATTGTTGAGTGTGAGGAATAGGGAGGTGAAAGGAGGGAGGGAGAGAGAGAGGAGGAAGGAGGAGGAGGAGAGATAATCATGAGAGGAAGAGTATCTACGTTAGAGAGTGAGAGAGAGAGAGAGAGAGAGAGAGAGAGAGGAGAGATAATCATGAGAGGAGAGAGAGTATCTAGAGAGAGAGAGAGAGAGAGAGAATAGTGCTGAAGAGAAATGTACAAGGAGGAAGAAGGAAGGAGGAGGAGGAGGAGGAGGAGGAGGAGGAAGAGGAAGAGGAGGAGGAAAGGAAGAGTTGGAGCAAAAGAAAAAAAGGAGGAAAATACAGAATACGCAAAAAGAATAAGAAGAAAAAATGGAAAAAAAAGACAAGAAAAAGGAAAACAACAACAACAACAACAACAAAATGGACAACAAAGGTAGAGAATGAGAAAAAAAAAAGAAAAAGAAAGAAAACGTTAAAAGGAAGAAAACGTAAGAAAGAAAACGGAGAAAAGGCAAAGAAGGGCCTGGAACGTTTCAAGAGAGATTGCTTATTTCCGGAAGGCGACCACGCTCTCTCTCTCTCTCTCTCTCTCTCTCTCTCTCTCTCTCTCTCTCTCTCTCTCTCTCTCTCTCTCTCTCTCTCTCTCTCTCTCTCTCTCTCTCTCTCTCTCTCTCTCTCTCTCTCTCTCAGTTAATCTTGCTCTGTAAAGGACATCACGAACGGAAGAGAGAGAGAGAGAGAGAGAGAGAGAGAGAGAGAGAGAGAGAGAGAGAGAGAGAGAGAGAGACTAACTAACTAACTAACTAACTAAAAAAGTCTCAGAGAATGCATGTGTGTGTATGTGTTTGTGTGCGTGTGCGTGTGCGTATGTGTGTGTGTGTGTGTTTGTGTGCGTGTGCGTGTGCGTATGTGTGTGTGTGTGTGTGTGTGTGTGTGTGTGTGTGTGTCCCCCAGCAACTCTCCTTTTCTCTAAGCCGCCATGAAAGTCCTGGAGTTTGATGAGCAACTTTAGGCGAGCGAATTCCAAAGTTTGATCACCGACTCACTCATTCACTCACTCGGTGGACCAAGAAATGAGAGGGAGAGGGGGGGGAATGAGGGGGTGGTGGGGGGGGGTCATATATGTGGGTGGTAGGGAGGGGAGAGGGGGGTCATGTGTATGTATGTGTGTATGTGTGTGTGTGTTTGTGTATGAGAAAATTTTATAGATTCAAACGATTAAAAAAATGTGAAAATATGCACATTACTGAAAAATAAATGTAAGTGATATAAAAAATTATGTCGTAAATATGTATACAGTTGATAGTCAGCCACGCATACTTTTATACACCTGTGTTTTTGGAGTGGTTGGAAAGGACAGATATAATTATGTTAGTGTTGTCGCTGGCAGGTTCGCTCCCATAATAATGACATTGCCACTGAAACATTTGGCCTCGATTCAGTCAGTAATTCTTTCATTCAGTCAGTGATTCATACATATATACATACATACAGATATACATTCCTATAGTTTGTTATAGCTATACGATTCTCTCTCTCTCTCTCTCTCTCTCTCTCTCTCTCTCTCTCTCTCTCTCTCTCTCTCTCTCTCTCTCTCTCTCTCTCTCTCTCTCTCTCTCTCTCTCTCTCTCTCTCTCTCTCTCTCTCTCTCTCTCTCTCTCTCTCTCTCTCTCTCTCTCTCTCTCTCTCACACACACACACACACACACACACAAACTCATCCCCCCTCACACAATAAAAATCTACTCCCCCCACGCACACAGCCCCCCTCCACCGCGCCCCCTTGACCGTTGTTTTCCCGCGCCGCTGCTCCCTACATGCACTCTTGTATATATTATTTATTTATTGCATTTAGTGTTGGTCCAGGCCGGGCGGGGCGGGGCGGGGCGAGGGAGGGGAGCGGCGGGCGGCGTGATGAAAAGCCTGTTATTAACCCAACCCACCGCCCCTGACAGCTGCCATCAGTCGCCCGTCAGCATAGCAAAACGACCAGTCAGTAAGTCAGTTAGTCAGTCAGTCAGTTAGGAAGTTAGTCAGTCAGTTAGTTAGTTAGTTAGTTAGTTAGTTAGTCAATTAATCTGTCAATTCTTCAGTCCGTCGGTCATTTAGTCAGTCAGTCGGTCGGTCAGTCAGTCAGTCATTCAGTCGGTTAGTTAGTTAGTCAGTCAGTCAGTTGGTCAGTCAGTTAGTCGGTCAGTCAGTCAGTCATTCGGTTAATTAGTTAGTCAATCAGTCTGTCAGTCAATCAGTCAGTCGGTCAGTCAGTCAGCCATTCGGTTAATTAGATAGGCAGTCAGTCGGTCAGTCAATCAGTCAGTCGGTCAGTCAGTCAGCCATTCGGTTAATTAGGTAGGCAGTCAGTCGGTCAGTCAATCAGTCAGTCGGTCAGTTAGTCAGTCAGTTAGTCAGACATCACACAGCAGTACTTATAACTGGCGTGAGTGTACCGCTCGCTTGATATATTTTAAAGAGTTCAGAGTTTTACACAATGGAAGACCTTATTTAACTAACTCTAATGGCTTTGTCTCCTACAGTAAAAATTTGTGGGGGAAGGATTTATCGGAGCTGAATTTTTTATTCTCCAGTATAATTATGTAGTTCAAGTTCGGGTTGTTGTTGTTTTTGTTGTTGTTTTTGTTCTTGTTGTTGTTGCTGTTGTTACTGTCTCCTCCATTTGTGTCCAAAGAGGATACTAGGAAAAAAAATAATCTTTAGAGGAGTGACAGTGACATCCGCTTTGCATCCGTTCACGTGTACGTTAGTCATCTACCCTTTGTGTGTGTGTGTGTGTGTGTGTGTGTGTGTGTGTGCACGCATACACAGCCGTCACATCCTGCCCGCAGCTACAAACTGACAATCTTCAGTCATCGCCGAGTTGCCTCAGGCTACCCATGGGCTGTCCTGATCAATGCCAGTCAGCCCGGACTCTGGCACAACTCTCACGAGGACCAAGTGGAGCTCCGGAGGGCAGCACGAGACAAGCAGGAATGGCGCCATTATAAAATACTTGCCTGAGCCACAAACAGCCTAAGGTCGACACATGGCCCCTTCAAGAAGTCCTGGCGGTGCTAAGGGACGAGCGCAAATACAGAAAAACACTAAGACTGAACTGTGGCAAGATAGTACCTGGACCCCCCCCCCCTCACACACACACACACACACACACACACACAAACCTTACGTAGAATAGATCATGAAGAAGACATCGTTCCCTCGCCTCCTGCCCCAGGGGAACGTCCTCCCATTCCTGCTACTGCTGGTGGGCGCGTTGAGCCATGCAAAGGATGTGGACGCCTCGGAAACCAAGAACTGCACCGAGGCCGACACAGTGCTGACGGAAGGGGACGTTCGTATCACGGCCAACATATCGAAGGACGACGGAAAAACGCTGTTGTATCAGGTCGTGTACATGCAACCTGAGGAAGGCTTTGAGGGAATAGGTGTTCAAGTTGTCACGGGCAATGAGTTTGGGCAGGAGAAGGTGGCAGCATGGTTCTCCAAGGACAGCCTTTTCGCCGCCGACAACACCGCAAGGTTGTGGGAGTTGTATGTGCCTGTGCAACGCTTCAAAAACTATATAAAGTTCACTGTAGTTCTTGGTGACAGTAAGAAGGTGTGTGTCACTTGGGTCACCTCTGACAACCTACGGAGTCTGGAAGTAGTTGGTTACGGCCCCTCAAGATGGAAGGCCGCCGCCCCACGACCTGGCTGTCTTTGCGTGGGGAATAACCAATCACTGCCCTCCCCAAAATCTGAACCCAACTGCTCTGAGCCCCGACTCATTCTCGGGGCTACAACATCACCACCACCAACGAGTATGTCAACAGCGGTGGAGCCGGCGTGGTCAGCGGACTTGGCTGCGGTGGTGGGTGCAGTGGCTGGGGTGTTGGCTGTGGTGGTGGTGGCGGTGGTGTGCTGGAGAAAACGGCGACGCTCAACGGATGAAAGTAAGTAAGGGATAGACTCATACAATAGCCGTGTGTGTGTGTGTGCGTGTGTGTGTGTGTGTGTTACGTGAGTGGATGTGTTGCGTTATCTCACATGGCAAAACGCAGAACAGAAAGCAATAACTGTAATAAGAGTGAGTGCACCGCTTACTCGATCATTCGGCAGAGGTCGCACTTTTAAAGCACTGGAAGACCTTGCAACACCCTGATGACTTTACCTCCCATTGTAAAGCTTTCGGCGGCGAACGGATGGGAATTGACTTGTTCTTCAATTCATGCAGTCCTAACTTTTCTTCTTCGCTCGTGTCTCACTAGGGATAGTTAAAAAAAGACGTCAGAAGAGTGCTAGTGAAATCCGCGTTAGTTTCGCCTCTCGAGGAAGTACGCTATCTCTGATCTGTGTGTGTGTGTGTGTGTGTGTGTGTGTGTGTGTATGTGTGTGTGTGTGTGTGTGTGTGTGTGTGTGTGTTTGTGTGTGTGTCTGGCAGCCAAGTCTTAATTTATTGATTGATTTAGTGCAATAATAATATAAATGATAACAATGATGATAAGAATAATAAACATAATAATAATGATGAAAAAAGAATAATAATCATTCTTTTTCGTCGTCAGCTTTATTAACCCGACTTTATACGGGGTCGCTGAAAGAATATAATAAAAATAAAAATATCAATAAAAAAAAAATAATAATAATAATAATAATAATAATAATAATAATAACAATAACAATGATACGTAATAACAACAACAACATCACTTTACTCCGTTCCATCTATGAAAAGAATATCCCCTTCGGCAACCCTCTCCAATCTGTCCGCTGTCGTGCACTGTTGTCCTGAACAGCTGAAGGATGTACATTGATGCTAAGCTCAGCTGACTGCAATGAAAAGCAATACAACGCATCTAACTCTGTTGCCACAAACATCAACAAAACATACGTGTCGGCAGTCCGGTGATGCAACAAGCCTTCCAGGGCGGCGGAAGACGGCTTTTTCTGCGAGTAGTAAGCGGGGCACAGCACCCGACTCACCCAGTGGTGGCGCTGGCGTCTCTCAGCATCACACTATTGCGAAATACAAAAGAAAACGTAGGCATACCCTTTCATATTGTTTTTATAAATGCATAGATCGTAATGCTGCCCTCTGTCGGTTCTAGGGGGAAGCTCAGATGAGAGACACCGGCGGGAAACACACGTCCATCTCAAGAGAATGCAGTCTGTTCATAACTTTTCTAAACACACGTAAATGTATCTGAGTAGCAGCAATGTGTTGATGAAATAAACGGTCAGCGTCAGAGGTTACATCGTGGGCACATGTATGTACGCTGAGCACGCTTCTTTAATCACCAGACTGCTATTACTTATATTCTTGCCTGTTTTAAAAGAGCTAGATACAAGTTACTGAATGGTTTTGCAGAGAACTGTGTTGTCCTGAGCATCGTTGTATATCCATTATCTATTTGCTAAAAGGAGTGCACGGGATGCAACAATCTGAGAGCGGGTGCCGAATGCCAATATCTATTCCGAGATGGAACGGAGAATAATGACATCCCTCCACAGATGCCGCGCCGGCAGCCCCGAGTGACCAGCGGGAGACGACCATCAATGACAACAGCCGGTACCAGCCCTCCGAAGCCTGCAGGGATGGGGCCGCCGCCGGGGTATCCACGGAGAGGATCCAAGTTATTGAAAACAGCCTGTACGAGCCCTTCGAACCATACAGGAACAAGGCCGCCGCCGGGACACCCAAAGAGGGGACCCATGTTATTGAAAACAGCCTGTACGAGCCATTCGAAGCCTGCAGGGACGGGGCCGCCGCCGGGACACCCAAAGAGGGGATCCATGTTATTGAAAACAGCCTGTACGAGCCATTCGAAGCCTGCAGGGACGGGGCCGCCGCCGGGACACCCAAAGAGGGGATCCATGTTATTGAAAACAGCCTGTACGAGCCAGTAGAATCCTGCAGGGACGGGGCCGCCGCCGGGATACACAAAGAGGGGATCCATGTTATTGAAAACAGCCTGTACGAGCCATTCGAAGCCTGCAGGGACGGGGCCGCCGCCGGGATACCCAAAGAGGGGATCCATGTTATTGAAAACAGCCTGTACGAGCCATTCGAAGCCTGCAGGGACGGGGCCGCCGCCGGGACACCCAAAGAGGGGATCCATGTTATTGAAAACAGCCTGTACGAGCCCTTCGAAGCCTGCAGGGACGGGGCCGCCGCCGGGACACGGAGATAAACATCGCACGCTATGGACGAAAGCCTCGACGAGCCCCTGAAAGCCTGCAGGTACGGGACGGCCGCTGGTGTTGTGTATGTAGTTGTCCCTTGTGAGGAGCTGTCCCCGCTTCGTTTACATGCAAAAGGCGGACCGTTATATACTAGGATCCGTGCACGTAGCTGGTCGCCTGTATATGGATGTCCCACCAGTGTTTGCAAGCACGGGAGGGCATATTGTTTAATTCATGAATCCAATACATCGCTCTGTTTCGTAATAGGTGAAGTGAAGCGCCATGAAAAAGCCTTTATGAGGTGATTCAGGGGTAACTTTACGGGAAGCAGCATCTTGCAAATTTCAAAATAAAAACTATCTTGCTGTGCAAATGATTATTGTTTGGGGCAGATTACATTCTTTTCTCTGGGTGGTTAGGGTCCATCTCTTGCCCACAGGACATTTCCGAACGAAACTGAACACCTCATATATCATCCACGGCTGTTACTCAGGCTGGCTGGCTCTTCTCAAGATCCGAAAGTTTACTGCTTGCGAGACTTTTTTGACTTGAAATAAACTCACCCTTTGTCATGCCACAGTCCTTGTCTCCTCAGACTTCTCATTTGGTTGCTTGCAAGGTTTGGTGGATATTGTCAATTCTGCAAAAGATTCTGTAAAGGGCCTCTTTCATCCCTAAATTTGTTCAGTCTTTCCCGTAAATCTGCGGCCATGTTATCGGGGAACGCCTACGCACAACACTGTATATCAATAAGTCTTTTTTGGAAACATTAGGTTTTGAACATGCGCAGTTCAGGCGAGGACAGCTTCAAACAAGGGGGCAGATACGTACACAACACCGAGGCACCGAGGTGAACAACGCCCGTTGTGGACGACAGCCGCCTCGACGAGACAATTGAAGGTTGCAGCAGCGCGAAGAGGACACATAAACTGAGTGTCTGGCTAAACAGGCGCTGCCGCCTCCGCCAGTCAGTGAAAGCCATCTCTACAAACTATCTCCGACTGTCACGAGAGTCGGCGGAGCTGCCAGTCAGAGAAAACTGTTTGCAGGAATATTTGACTGACCACACGACTAACAGCTTTCGCCTCTGCCAGTCAGTGAACACAGCCACTACAGCAGTAACTGTTTACTGCCTACACACACACACACACACACACACACTCTGCCAGTCAGTGAACACAGCCACTACAGCAGTAACTGTTTACTGCCCACACACACACACACACACACACACACACACACTCTGCCAGTCAGTGAACACAGCCACTACAGCAGTAACTGTTTACTGCCCACACACACACACACACACACACACACACACACACACACACTCTGCCAGTCAGTGAACACAGCCACTACAGCAGTAACTGTTTACTGCCTACACACACACACACACACACACACACACACACACTCTGCCAGTCAGTGAACACAGCCACTACAGCAGTAACTGTTTACTGCCCACACACACACACACACACACACACACACACTGCCAGCCAGTGAACACAGCTTATGCACATTATACAGAGACTGTTTTGACTGATTATATAACACACGTGTACAAATGAATACACTTACTAAATCTTGATTAACCTAACATAATAATCTTGCGGACTTATATCATGAGAGTTTACTTGTTCTTCTTAAGTTCATGCAATCCAAAGCTGTTTTCCAATGATTATGTCACAGATTACTAGGTTCCTAAGATAGCAAGAACAGACACTAAACAGATACTGGAAACACCTGCCCGTCAGAGGAGTGATTGGGACATCCGCGTTTGTTTCCGCTCACGCTTGTCATCTTCTCCTGATCTGTGTGTGTAACAACAATGATAGTAGTAGCAGTAGTAGTAGTAGTAGTAGGGAGCTTAGGGTCAAAGGAGCTCTCTCTCTCTCTCTCTCTCTCTCTCTCTCTCTCTCTCTCTCTTCTCTCTCTCTCTCTCTCTCTCTCTCTCTCTCTCTCTCTCTCTCTCTCTCTCTCTCTCTCTCTCTCTCTCTCTCTCTCTCTCTCTCTCTCTCTCTCTCTCTCTCTCTCTCTCTCTCTCGAAAATGAATAAAAAAACACGGCAGTTAATATAAGGAGGAAGAAATATTTACACTCTTGCTGCGAGCCTTTCCGTTATAAGTATTTCCCTTAAGGTCAGTTTCCACATTATGCCTGTAAGAAATATGAAGGAATTTAAGAAAGAATATATTAATGAAAAGATACGCCAGTCAAATCTAAGGGAAAAAGAAATATGTACATTCTAATTACAAGCCTTTCCTTTATGGGCACTTCCCTTAAGGTTAGTTCCCACATACTGCCTGGAAGAAATAGGAACGAAAAGAAGGAAGAAAATAGATAATACAGTCAGTTATACCTACGGAGAAATCTATACATGCATACACCCTTGTCACAAACTTTCCCCTCCCTTAACCCGGTAGCAGCGACGGGCCAAATTTGTGGCTTTACCGTATACCAGCGACGGGCCAAATTTGTGGCTTTACCGTATACCAGCGACGGGCCAAATTTGTGGTTTAACCGTATACCAGCGACGGGCCAAATGTGTGGCTTTACCGTATACCAGCGACGGGCCAAATTTGTGGCTTTACCGTATACCAGCGACGGGCCAAATTTTTTTCCACGATATAAACCCCCAAAAAAATAGATGATGCATGAATTGATCACAAATGCTTTGATATATATTATGAAAGGGTTTGCGTGAGTGCTGATTTTTTCTCATTAATTCGCTTAGAGGGGCCTTCAAGAAACATGATCCCCGCAGCTACCGGGTTAAGATTAGTTCACACAATATCCTTCCCTGGAAAGAACATGAGCGAATGTAAAGAAAAAGTTTATAAAAATAAGTGGGTTTGTTGAATTTACGGAGACAGAAAGAAATACTCTCGTATCACAATCTATCCCTTCCTAAGCTATTCCTAAAGACAACTAAACTGACTTATTATCTGCTCCTGATCCGTGTGTGTAGTAACAAGGATAGTATTAGAAGTTGTAGTAATAGTAGTAGCAGTAGTAATAGTAGTAGTAGTAGTAGTAGTAGTGCTACTAGTAATAATAATAATAATAATAATAATAATAATAATAATAATAATAATAATAATAATAATAGTAATAATGATTATAATAAAAAACAGTAATAATAATACATGGTTTATTCAGTGCCCAACATCCCTCCGCCTGAACCTTTACAACACACATGGAGGAACACAACACTGTGAGTCGTGATGAGGTGCAGGAGCGATGGGGGGAGAGGTGTAGTGTTTCCAGGCAGGTGACAGGTGGGCCGAAATGGTGTGTGTGTGTGGGAGAGAGAGAGAGAGAGAGAGAGAGAGAGAGAGAGAGTATTTTGATTGAGCCACAAAATAGTTTAATATGAAGTGAAGCTAAAACATAATTATTGAAACTTATGCTCTCTCTCTCTCTCTCTCTCTCTCTCTCTCTCTCTCTCTCTCTCTCTCTCTCTCTCTCTCTCTCTCTCTCTCTCTCTCTCTCTCTCTCTCTCTCTCTCTCTCTCTCTCTCTCTCTCTCTCTCTCTCTCTCTCTCTTTTTGTGCTGTCTTCTCCCTCCTTCCTGCCCGTCCGTTCCTTCCGGTCGAGGCAAATGGAGTCGCTTCCTCAGTAAAGAAGGAGAAAAAAAGACAGCGAGCAAAAATTATGTGTTTTCGAACCCTATTTTTCGTAAACAAAGCTTTCAAGGAGGAGAGGAGGAAGGGAGGAAGGAAAAAGCGTCGTGGGAAGAAGGAAGGAGAGGAGAGTAGAGATTGTAGACAGACACAGACAAACAGATGGGAACACTTCTAATACTAATAACAATACAACTGTTAATACTAATAATAATAATAATACCTTATCTTCGCAAACAAGCAAGGAGATGAGGAAGGAAGTAGCGTAGAGAAAAGAAGGAAGGAAACGAGAGGAGGAAGGGAGGGAAGAAATAGTGTGTGTGTGTGTGTGTGTGTGTGTGTGTGTGTGTGTGTGTGTGTGTGTGTGTGTGTGTGTGTGTGTGTGTGTGTGTGTGTGTGTGAGAGAGAGATTCAGATTCAGATTCAGATTCAGAAGTTTATTCCATTTCCCAATGGTTATTTTTCACATTTATACAATAAAGCACATGAGTATATAAGTACATAGTAGCTACATCCTGTCCTGCCTTTATCTACGGCAAGGAGTCTAATTTTAAAATAGATGTGCAATAAAAATATTAAAATTAAAAGAGAAATAAAATATATTAAAATATATTAATAAAAGACTAAAAAAGACTACATATTGAACTGGTCACTAAAAAGATATTGGTGCAATTTCTTCTTAAAAGATGGTAAAGATTGTGCATTCCTTATCGAGAGAGGAAGGCTGTTCCAGAGTGTTGGTGCAGCCACAAGCATGGATCTTGCCCCTGTATTGGTGCGTGCTTTGGGGACGTGCAGCTGATGCTGCTGTCTGGTAGGAGCAGTGCTCATGTCACTCACATATGGCAAATAAAACAAATAGCTCGGTACGTTTCCCTTTATGATGTTATAGGTCATTACGCCTAGTTCGTACTCGTATTTTTTGTTTACCTTCAGCCAACCGAGTTCCTTTAAGAATGGCGCCACATGGTCACGTTTGGCGCCGCCACCCAGTGCAACTTTTGCAGCACAGTTTTGCAATTTTTGAATTTGTTGCATGTGTGTTTTATTAGCGGTG
>NW_026110580.1:0-17500 GCF_024679095.1 Eriocheir sinensis | reverse complement strand
GGAGGGAGGGAGGAGGAAAAGAAAGGAAGAAAGGAAGGAAATAAAAAAGAAGGAAGGAAGTAAGGAAGGAAATAAAAAAGGAGGAAGGAAGGATAATAAAGAAAAAAGGAAGGAAGGAAGGAATGTAGAGAAGGAGGAAGTGTTTGTTTGTTTGTTTGTTTATGTTAGTAAATGCTGAGTCTTGGTCTACTTGGCAATGACTGAAAAATTGCAACTTGTTTGTCGCGGCGGGCGGGACTCAACCCGCGTCCTCCTGGACACAGCGCCCGCACGCTGACCATTCAGCCACCGCCACCCCACTAATGTTAGAACAGTTCTAATAATGATAATATAATTCTGCTCATTTTATTACAGTTCTACTAATACACTTCAGATCATTTGTAACATCGACAAACAGAACACACAGAGATACTAATACTAATACTAACACTGACACTAATACAAATACTAACACTAATACAAATACTAACACTAATACAAATACTAACACTAATACTAACACTAACACTAATACAAATACTAACACTAATACAAATACTAACACTAATACAAATACTAACACTAATACAAATACTAACACTAATACAAATACTAACACTAACACTAATACTAACACTAACACTAATACTAACACTAACACTAATACAAATACTAACACTAATACAAATACTAACACTAATACAAATACTAACACTAATATACATACTAACACTAATACAAATACTATTTCAGCTTTTCTCCGTCCACCAACAAAGCGGGAATTTTGATCGATGTGGCACCTGCGCATTTCTTGTTCGTGAATACGTGACAATATACTGTTGTGATAAACATTTAAGCTTATTCTTCAGTAATATATTTGAATGTTTATGTATACAAAAAAACAACTCAGTCGTTTGCGTCGATAATCTAACATACAAGCACACATTAAGAGACAGGCTTGTATCAGATAACATAGTCACATAATGCTCGAACGATCTATGTTTTTTTTCAGTTTCATTGATTAATAGCTCATTTCAGGTATATTAAAAGACATTTGGCTCTGCAAGTGCAAATAAAGTGTATCTCTATAATTTATCGCATGTAAATAACGATTCATATTCAAAATAACATGAACTAGTATATAATAATGTTGAATGCGATGCTACGCTAGTTAGAATATTAGGCTACCCGTAGTAGTAGAAGTAGTAGTAGTAGTAGTAGTAGTAGTAGTAGTAATAGTAGTAGTAGTAGTAGTAGTAGTAGTAGTAGTAGTAGTAGTAGTAATAGTAGTAGTAGTTATTACTGATTATTGTTATTGTTATTATATTCCTTACCAACCCATCTACTTAACATTATACATAAGTACACCAAGCACACACACACACACACACACACACACACACACATGAGTGCAGTACACGTCACCTCACACTTACTTTCATCCGCTTAGAGACGCTGCATTGTGCGATACACCACCACCACCACCACCACCGCAGCCACCACCGCCACCACGAAAGTCACCACCGGGGCAACCACCGCCGCCACCACTACATGCAGCATTGTGTTCATTGTCGTAGGTGGAGCCCCGGGAGTGGGTGAGGATAGGGCTCCTGGAGTGGGTGTGTACTTCGTGCAGTTGGTTATTCTTAAACGTGGTAATCTGTCATGCTTCAGGTAGGGACAGTTAGGTCGTGGGAACGAGGTCTTCCATCTTGACGGCCCGTGACCCACCACTTCCAGACCTGTGGTTTGTCAGGTGACTGAGGAGACACACATGCGTACTCTCACCAAGATTTACAGTGAACCTCACAGAGCCTCTGAAGAGTCTCACAAACACTTCCAACTCCCACCACTTGGCAATATTGACGGCGGCGAACAGGCTGTCTTTAGGGAACCACGCGGCCACCCTCTCGTGCCCTGACTCACTGCCCGGGACAGCCACCACATCTATGCCCTCAAAACCTTCCTCAGGCCACACGTACACGACCTTTCCGAAATAATTTTCACGTCCCCACGTTTCGATGGCCGTCATAAGAACGTCCGCTTCCCCAAGCACGGTCTCGGGCTCGGTGCAGCTCAAGGTTGCCGAGGCGTCCACGTTCTTGGCACTGCTCAGCACGACCACCAGCAGTAGCAGGAGGGGGAGGACGTTCCCCTGGGGCAGGAGGCGTGGGAACGATGCCTGCTTCATGGTCTTGGGCGTGTGTGTTGAGGGGGCGGGGGTATGAGGGCGTGGATACCAGTGTGTGTGCGTGTGTGTGTTGAACTGAGCACCTCCAGAGGTTGAATATGAAGGGTAAGGATTATACTGTGATAAGACGTATAGGATGTCGGATTTCCTCTCTCTCTCTCTCTCTCTTCACACAACCTCTCCACAACAATGAAAACAATTCTTCAAGCTGTTGTTGCAAAAATATGAACGAGAGTTTGGAATTACGAGTAAGGGAGGAGGAGGAGGAGGAAGAAAGAGGAAGAGGTGGAGAAGAAGAAGAGGAGACGGAGGAGAAGAAGAAAAGGAGGAAGAGTAGAAAAGGAGGAGAAGGATGGGTCACTTTCTCTCATGGATATTGTTACAAATAATCTCTGGGGAATAGGTTAGGATACCTGTTCATATATTTGTTCATCCATCTATCTTTTGCCGTCACTCTATGACTTGTAGGTTATATTTTTCAGTCAGTCTCGGGTCTGGCCTCGTGACGCTGTGCCTACCTTGCTCATTAAAGATAGGGGCGTGGGTGCTATATCAGCGATGCAAACGGTGCCGGTAGAGAATTTTCCTCTAACCTCCAGTGGGATTATAAGCTGTGTAGTGGGTGGGTGATTATAGATTTCCTCTTGTTCTGTTGCCCCCTTCTTTTTTTCTCTGATCATCCACCTCGCTTCTTGTTCACTGTATCGCTCTTCTTCTTCCTCCTCATCCTTCTCTTCTTCTTCTTCTTCCTCTTCTTCCTCCTCCTTTCCTCTTGTCTTCCAACTCGCTTCTAGTTCACAGTATCGCTCTTCCTCCTCCTCGTCCTCCTCCTCCTCCTCCTCCTCTTCCTTTCCTCTTGTCATGTACCTCGCTTCCAGTTTACAATATCGCTCTTCCTCCTCCTCCTCATCTTCATCTTCCTCCTCCTCCTCATCCTCCAGTCCACTTGAAATCCAACCCGCATCTAGTTCACAGTACCGTTCCTCCTCCTAATCCTCCTCCTCCTCTTTTTCTTCTTCTTCTTCCTCCTCCTCCTCCTCTTTTTCTTCTTCTTCTTCCTCCTCCTCCTCCTCCTCCTCCTCCTCCTCCTTTCCTCTTGTCATCCACCTCGCTTCTAGTTCACAATATCGCTCTTCCTCCTCCTCTTCTTTTTCTTCCTCCTCCTACTCCTCCTCCTCCTCTTCCTTTCCCATCTTTTCTTTCTTCCTGCCTCGCTTCCTTTCTACTCTCCTTCGCTTTTCCTGCCCTTCCCTCCTCTTCCTCTTCGTTATATCCTCCTCCTCCTCCTCCTCCTCCTCCTCTTCTTCCTCCTCTTTGAAACTATGGGAAGGGTTTCAAGGTGTTTGCAATGTTAGATTTTCGTGTTTTTATATTTGTTTTTCCTTTTGTTTCGACCTTCAGATATTGGCCTAAGTTGTTGTTGTTATTGTTCTTCTTTGTTCTTCCTTCTCCTCTTTTAAGGTTTCAAGGTTATCACTGAATCTTTATTTTCTGTGTTTGTATTTTTCTTTTCTTATTTTCTTTCTGTTTCCTTCCTTCCTTCCTTCCTTCCTTCCTTCCTTCCGTTTGACTCTAAAGGGATTGAGTCGGGGGTTTTTTTATCTCCTTTTCCTTGTTCTTCCTTTTCTTCCTTTCTCTATTAAGTTGTATATGTGTTGCTTTATGCTTTTCACGCTACGATGTCTTTTGTTACTTCCTTTATGTTCTTCTATATTTTCCTTCCTTCCTTCCTTCCTTCCTTCCTTCCTTCTGTTTGAAACTAAAGAAACTGGGTCGTTTTTATTTTATCTTCCTTCTTCCTTTTCTTTTCCTGTTCTTTTCCTTCCTTTTTTTTCCTACTATCCATTCTGATCTCTCCTTACCTCCCTCCCTCCCTACACACACACACACATCTACCACACACACTTCACATTATTATTATTATTATTATTATTATCATCATATACACACACATTACACATTATTACATACACACACACACACACACACACACACACACATTACACACACACACACATCACACACATATTATTATTATTATTATATTACACATTATTATTATTGTTCTTGTCCTTATGTTGTTTTCCTTTTCTTATTTTTTCCTTATTATTTTCTTATTTACTCTTCCTTCAATCTCACTTTTTCTTATTCTCTGAAACTGATCGAATGTTTTAAGATACTTAATGGTTTCACGAATGTAGACAGATCAACATTGTTTATGATCGATGACACTTTGCGCACGAGGAACAATGGCGTAAACCAGATGTAGACAAGTAAACTCAGACTGCACCAAATTTTTTCTTCACCAACGTTAGTGCGAGAATGAATAAGCTTCCACCATCAGTGGTCCAGTGTAACACGATTGACTCCTTCAAAATAAGCTCGACCGTCACTTCCTTCAACATAATATTAACTAGAGTAGAAATGCAACGTTTTGGAGTCTTCTGATTAATGTAAAATCACTTGGTTTAAGGACAGACCACCAAGTCTGACCATGGGGTCTGTGTGGTCTGATTTTCATGTAAATCTATGTAACCTCTCTCTTCTCCTTTAACAGTCTACTTACGGTGGTTCCTTAAATCCTCCTCCTCCTCCTCCTCCTCCTCCTCCTGTCCCTGACCTTCCCAGACGCCTCCTTCTTTTATCATTTCTTCCTAAGGCCCAAAACTCTCTCCTCTCTCTTAACTTCTCCTCCTCCTCCTCCTCCTCCTCCTTTTCGTTTCTCTTCCTTATGTTTTTCTTTTCTCACGTTATCCCTTACCTCTTTTCATCTTCCTCTGTCTCCTTTCAGTCTCCTCCTCCTCCTCCTCCTCCTCCTCCTCCTCCTCCTCCTTCTCCTCCTTTCTCCTCCCTCTCTCCCTTCATTTTCTTCCTGACCAACTTATGTTTTTCTTCATTTCCTTCTATCTCTTTATTCCTCCTCTTTATTCTTTTCATTCTCTCCTTTTCTCTCTCTATTTCCTCCCCTTCTCCCTCCTCCTCCTCCTCCTAAGAAGACTTTAGGGCGCCTTCAGACTAGGATTTCAGTCTCATTAGGAAAGAAAGTCACCCTGATTACAACTACATTTTTATACTCTCTCTCTCTCTCTCTCTCTCTCTCTCTCTCTAAAAAATGCACGCGAACAGTTTTATATTTTGCGACGTTCACTCAATTCCGATGTGTGTGTGTGTGTGTGTGTGTGTGTGTGTGTTTAGTACATTTCAATGACTACTACGTGTTTACCATTGACGCCCTTTAAACGAATATACAGATAGATAGACAGACAGATAGATAGAAAGATAGATTGATAGATACATAGATAGATAGATAGAGGGACAGACATGGCTGGAAGGCGCTATGGACAGTCGTATGTTAAGGATTTCACCATCTGTCTCCTTGTGTCCTCATGTTCTTACATCATAGGCCTACACTGTGCATGGGTCATTAAATGTGTGTGTGTGTGTGTGTGTGTGTGTGTGTGTGTGTGGAGAGAGAGAGAGAGGGGAGGGAAACTGAACAAACTTGCAAATTGCACAGTTTCCTAAGCCAGTCTCTCTCTCTCTTTCACACACACACACACACACACACACACACACACACACACACACACACACACACTCAGGCACTCACACCCAAAAAAACTTGAATTTCAGTTTTAGACAGACTAACAAATAGACGAACGGACCGAGAGAGAGAGAGAGAGAGAGAGAGAGAGAGAGAGAGAGAGAGAGAGAGAGAGAAAGTTACCCATGCGATACAAAACTATGCAATTTTTTTTCCATGACTATCTTTCTATCTCTATATCTATCTCTCTCTCTCTTTTTATTTAAACTGACGATTCTATAGTTACACAACAGATTTGTATTTCGCCGACGACACTTTATGCGATCGTTCGAGTAGCATATGTTTCTCTGTGCACTTTTCAGGGCTTAAAATGTCACTTTTTCTCGTGCATTATTTCAAAAGCCCTTTTACACTTGTTCACTGTGTATTTAGCATTACTAGTGGTGGGGCATGTTCTTCGCCACCTGTGAGCAGCCATTTTTACCTGCTGGTGGACATTTCTCACTGTTGGCCCCATGCAGTGAATGTGTTCCACAGGCGGGACACCCTGGAGGTGAAGGTCCGTTGGTGTTGGTTGAGGCGTGACCTCGGCACCTGACCTGCTCGTGGCTGGAGAGTACTGTTCTCGCATCTCACAGCCTCGCGGGGGGAGCCTCAGTCTCGCCAGGTGTGGTACTCCTCGTACCTGGCCTTGTGGAACACCACCAGCGCAGCGACGTCCTGGCGGTGCTCCAGAGTGTCTAGAGGTATAATCCTGAGGGGGGCTGGGGTTGTTCTCCTGTAACAGTCGCTGCACCTGTCGCCCACCTGTCCAGTCTCTGCATGTGTATGGCCGCGATGGACATCCAGGTTAGAGCCCCTTACTCCAGTTAGGGTTTTACCTGGGCCCTGTAGAGAAGCATAATTCCTCGCTTATCCAGGAAATTTGCCATTCTACGTAACGCAGAGACACGTAGGGAGGTTTGGTGGGCGACGTGTTTCAGGTGGCGGTCGAAGCGCAGCTCTCAGTCCAAGTCCACTCCGAGGATTCTGACGTAATCCTGGAGCGGGAGGGTGACAGGGCCAAACATCACTTTTCCTTCGACAGCTTGTGTTGCTGCCTGGGTCTTCTCAGGGGGAAAGTTTACCTGCCAGCGCTCCTTCCACTCCCTTTTCCAGCGTAGTTGCTGGTTGACGTCACCAACCGTTTGCTGGCTGCCTTGGTGTGGGTAGGAAAGGGAGAGCGTCAAGTCTTCAGCGTATGCAGAGACTACTGACAGGCTCCTGAGAAGGTCGTCGATGTACAGGTTCCAGAGGACAAGGCCCAGCACAGATCCCTGAGGGACTGAGGCACCGACTGGGAGGTGCCCGCCGACGACGACGTGGAGGCTTCTTGCTTGAAGGTAGTCGCTCATCAACATCAGCAGGTTTCCTTTGATGCCTTTGGCACGAAGCTTCTCCATCAAGCCAGTGTGCCACACCCGGTCACAAGCACCCGCGATGTCGAGAGCGACGATAAGGGTATCCAGGCCGGTGTCCAGGGAGTCCTGCCAATTCCTGGAGAGGAGCTCTCTCTCTCTCTCTCTCTCTCTCTCTCTTTTTCTCCTGCCATCTTCCATTCTTTACTCCTTCCCTCAATGTCTTCTTTCTCTCTTTCTATACTTATCGTTTCCCTTCCTTTCCTTTCCTTTTCTTCCCTCCTCCTCTTCTTACTTACCTTTCTCCCGCCACCTGCCTCCGTCCCTCCCTCCCCCACACACATGCCGCTCCCTTCACCCCTTCACACCTGTCCGGAGCTTCCCCGCGCCTTTAAAAATGCATTCGGAAACTTTCTGTTCCTTTAACGGCCGCCCGTCACCGCCCAACGACCTCCCGCGCCCGCCACGACCCCGTAAAAGGCGTCTCTTAGATCCTGCATGAAGACCACCGCTACTACTACTACTGCTACCACGACTACTACTATTACAACTACTACTACTGTCCCTGCTACTACTACTACTACTACTACTACTACTACTACTGCTACTTTTTTTTTTTACAACAAAGGAGGCAGCTCAAGGGCACACAAAAAAAGAAAACAATAATAAGAAAAAAAGCCCGCTACTCGCTGCTCCTAAAAAAGAAACAAAAGAGGTGGCCGAAAGCAAGATCAAATACGGGAGGAGAGATGTCCTGATACCCTCCTCTTGAAAGAGTTCAAGTCGTAGGCAGGAGGAAATACAGATGAAGGAAGATTGTTCCAGAGTTTACCAGCGTGAGGGATGAAAGAGTGAAGATGCTGGTCAACTCTTGCATAAGGGGTTTGGACAGTATAGGGATGAGCATGAGTAGAAAGTCGAGTGCAGCGGGGCCGCGGGAGGGGAGGAGGCATGCAGTTAGCAAGTTCAGAAGAGCAGTCAGCGTGGAAATATCGATAGAAGATAGTAAGAGAGGCAACATTGCGGCGGAATTTAAGAGGTAGAAGACTATCAGTATGAGGAGGAGAGCTGATGAGACGAAGAGCCTTAGCCTCCACTCTGTCCAGAAGAGCTGTGTGACCCCCCCACACATGAGATGCATACTCCATACGAGGGCGGACAAGGCCCTGTATATGGACAGCAACTGTGCAGGGAGAAGAACTGGCGGAGACGGTACAGAACGCCCAGCCTCGAGGAAGCTGATTTAGTAAGAGATGAGATATGAAGTTTCCAGTTGAGATTTTGAGTTAAGGATAGACCGAGGATGTTTAGTGTTGAGGAAGGTGATAGCTGGGTGTTGTCAAAGAATAGGGGATAGTTGTTTGGAAGATTGTGTCGAGTGGATAGGTGGAGAAACTGTGTTTTTGAGGCGTTGAAGGACACCAGGTTCTTCTTGCCCCAATCGGAAATAATAGTAAGGTCTGAGGCTGTTCTGCAGCCTCCAGCCTTGAGTCGTTAAGTTCCTGTTGGGTGGGTCTTCTATTAAAAGAAGTTGAGTAATGCAGAGGAATCATCGGCGTAGGAATGGATAGGACAGTTCGTTTTGGAAAGAAGACCATCAATGAACAACAGAAATAGAGGGAGATAGGACAGAACCCTGTGGGACACCACTGTTAATAGATTTAGAAGAATAGTGACCGTCTACCACGGCAGAAATAGAACGGTCAGAAAGGAAACTGGAGATAAAGGTACAGAGAGAAGGATAAAACCGTAGGAGGGTAGTTTGAAAGAAGATGTGCCAGACCCTATCAAAAGCTTTTGATATGTCCAGCGCAATAGCAAAGGTTTCACCGAAACGGGTAAGAGAGGGTGACCAAGAGTCAGTTAAGAAGGCTAGGAGATCACCAGTAGAACGCCCCTTGCGGAACCCATACTGGCGATCAGATAGAAGGTCAGAAGTGGAAAGGTGCTTTTGAATCTTCCGGTTAAGGATTGATTCAAAAGCTTTAGATAGACAAGAAAGTAAAGCTATAGGCCGGTAGTTTGAGGATTGAGTGGTCACCCTTCTTAGGCACAGGCTGAAGGCATACTTCCAGCAAGAAGGAAAGGTAGATGTTAACAGGCAGCGGCGAAAGAGTTTGACCAGGCAGGTGACAGCACGGAGGCACAGTTTTAAGGACAATAGGAGGCACTCCATCAGGTCCATAAGCCTTCTGAGGTTTGAGGCCTGATAGGTCATAGAAACCTTCATTTTGAAGAATCTTTATAACAGGCATAAAGGAGTCAGAGGGGGGATGAGTAGGAGGAATATGCCCAGAATCGTCCAGAGTGGAGTTTTTAGAAAAAGTGTGCTACTATTGTTGCTACTACTACTACTACTACTACTACTGTCCTGTCCTACATTACTACTACTACTACATTACTATTATTGTTACTACTACAACTACTACTACTACTACTTCTACCACTACCACTACTACTATCATTACTACTACTAATTAGCCTACTATTTACTATCGTTACTGTTACTTATGTTACTACTACTACTACTACTACTACTACTACTACTACTACTACTACTACTACTACTGTCCCTGCTACTACTATTACTACTACTACTACTACTACTACTACTGTCCCTGCTACTACTACTACTACTACTGCTACTGCTACTATTGTTGCTACTACTACTACTACTACTACTACTACTACTACTACTACTACTACTACTACTACTACTGTCCCTGCTACTACTACTACTACTACTACTACTACTACTACTACTACTGTCCCTGCTACTACTACTACTACTACTACTACTGCTACTGCTACTATTGTTGCTACTACTACTACTACTACTACTACTACTACTACTACTACTACTACTACTACTGTCCCTGCTACTACTACTACTACTACTGCTACTGCTACTATTGTTGCTACTACTACTACTACTACTACTACTACTACTACTACTACTACTACTACTACTACTACTACTACTACTACTACTACTACTACTACTACTACTACTACTACTACTACTACTACTACTACTACTACTACTACTACCACGACTTCTACTATTGACGCAAGAGAGAGAGAGAGAGAGAGAGAGAGAGAGAGAGAGAGAGAGAGAGAGAGAGAGAGACGACTCGAGGACATCCTTTGGTGCGTTAAAAGGTCAAAGGTCTTAAAGGAGATTGCAAGGTCACGTACAGAGAGAGAGAGAGAGAGAGAGAGAGAGAGAGAGAGAGAGAGAGAGAGAGAGAGAGAGAGAGAGAGAGAGAGAGAGAGAGAGAGAGAGAGAGACTACAAACAGACAGACAGACAGACAGACAGACAGGGGGCGGAGGGTTGAAGTCAGGCCTGTCAGTAATTCAAGCCTTGCCAGTGTCACCAAGTTTCCAGGTCTCTTCCATGTCCTACCGTCATCGTCGCCTATGCCATCAAGATCAGGCTCAAGCTCTCCTCTATTGCTACTACTACTACTACTACTACTACTACTACCACCACAACTCCTCCTTCTCCTACTGCTACTACTATTACTATAACTCCTACTGCTACTTCTACTTCTACTACTACTACTACTACTATAACAAGAGTAACAATAACAACAATAACAATAATATTAACTAGAAAAACAACAACAACAACACTCGTCGCTTTCTACGTTCAGGGAATTGGAGAAACTTTTGCCCATCCAGAGAGAGAGAGAGAGAGAGAGAGAGAGAGAGAGAGAGGGGGGGGAGGTAACTATTTCTTTGTTCTTTTTTCCTTTTGTCTTTTCCTTTTTTTTTGTTCTTTTTCTAATTTTTATTCGTTTATCTTTATTTTTTTTTTTTAATTTCTCTCTTTTTTCCTCCGCCTCCTCCTCTTGTCTCCTTTCTTTTTTCTCCTCCTCCTCCTCCTCCTCTTCCTCCTCCTCCTTCTCCTCCTCCTTCTTCTCCTCCCCCTCCTCCTCCTCTTCCTCCTCCTCCTCTTCTTGCTCCTCCTCCTCCTCCTCCTCCTCCTCTTGCTTGGGCTGATGAAAGAAATACATGTGATTGAGTTAGCTCACACACACACACACACACACAGAGGAAGAAAAAATAGGAAAAAAAGAGTAATTTCAAGTGTGTGTGTGTGTGTCTGTGTAGGTCTGTGTGTGCGTGTGTGTGTGTGTGTGTGTGTGTGTGTGTGTGTGTGTGGACCAAATAGATTACCTTGTTGTTTTTGGTGATGGTGGTGTTCGTTCTGGTGGTGGTGGTGGTGGTGTTTGTCCATGTAGTATTTGCTTGTGCTTGCTTGTGTGTGTGTTTGGAAAGAGGGAAGCTTTGTGTGTGTGTGTGTGTGTGTGTGTGTGTGTGTGTGTGTGTGTGTGTGTGTGTTATCTGTTTGTTGGTCTGGAGGTTAATAAATATAGTATCTCTCTCTCTCTCTCTCTCTCTCTCTCTCTCCATCTATCTCCCTCTATCTCCATCTGTCTGTCTCTCTCTCTTTCTCTCTCTCATTCTCTCTCCATTTCTATTCAAGTCTTATGCCCGTAAATTCTTTCATCGCATTATTCTATTTCTTCTTTCCTTTCTTCCTCCTCCTCCTCTTCCTCCTCCTCCTCCTCCTCCTCCTCCTCCTCCTCTTCCTTCTCAATAAACCTTCCATCTTAGTTATTCTTTAGAGAGAGAGAGAGAGAGAGAGAGAGAGAGAGAGAGAGAGAGAGAGAGAGAGAGAGAGAGAGAGAGAGAGAGAGAGAGAGAGAGAGAGAGAGAGAGAGAGAGAGAGAGAGAGAGAGAGAGAGAGAGAGAGAGAGAGAGAGAGAGAGATTCTTAATTCGATTACAAGATCAAATTAGTTCCCTGTATCGTTATGAATATCTTCGTTAACACACAAACTCCTTTTCCGGGGCCGTAACTGCATATTGCTTGGCTTTCCCCTCAACGCAGCGTGATTCGTAACGTCTTTGTCCGCGGGGAATGGCCAAGCTCTCGTGTTGATAAGTCCATTCTCTTTGGATATAAAAATTTGGTAGGAATAGCCCTTTGCACTACTACTATTACTACTACTACTATTACTACTACTACTCCTACTCCTACTCCTACTACTACTACTACTACTACTACTTCTATAGAAACGTAGAAATGTAGATAGGAACGTTTTAATCTCTGCGAATATAAGAGAATTTTTAACGTTAGATCTGAATTAAATATATTATCAGAAATACGCTTGCCATTTTTTCTGTCTTTTCTTTTTCTTTTTATTGTTGTTTTTCATCTTTTTCTTCCTTTCTCTTTCCTTCTGATGCTAATTATTCCTTTTCTTTGTCAGACTTTCTTTTCTTTCTTTTTTCTTGCCGTACTTTTCTTTTTTTCCCTTTTTTCCACGGCCTTTCTTATCTCTCTATATTATCCTATCTAACAAGTCTTATATTTTGAGTCCAACTTCATTCATCTCTCAATATATTTCAATCACATTCTGGGTCTCCGTAGTCCTCCTCCTCCTCCTCCTCCTCCTAGCAGATCCATATTCGCGTTCCTGCTTCGTCCTCCTTTCCCAAGAGGTCGCAAGCGGATCACACGCCCTCCATGAACCGCTCTAACCGTGTTCCTACCATTTGTCTCCTCCTCCGCCGCCTCCCAACTCCTACCACGCCCACAACACGCACGCAGTCCTCCCTAACGGTATGTAAACGCAGCATACACACACACTTACTCACCGTGGCCTTGACGTACCCAGGCTATCGTTGTTGCTTTCCCATGTAGAGAGTCGGCCAGGGAGAGTTGAGTCCGCCGCTAAAACTCTAAGGTGTGAGCGACTGCCTTGTACATTCCGCCCTAACGGTATGTAAATGCCCCCACAGACACACGTATTTACTCTCTCTGGCCTTGACGTACCCTGGGAGCTGTCCAGAGAAAGGGAGGGGGTGGGAGTCCGCCGCCAAAACTCTTAGGTGGGAGCTTGCCGCGTTTCAATGTATAAAGGTTTTGCAGTACCCAAGTGATGAAGAAATGAAAGTATTGGAAGAAAGGAAGCTTAGAAAGAAAGTATAAGAAGTATTACGGAGGAATGTATGAAAAAGATGCTTCGGGTACTGTCCGCACCACAAGCTCTAAGGGCCAACTGGCAGGAGATGAACACCGCCCCCACGCGCAACTATAGTGTATGATCCCAACTTTCCTAAACCCAGACAGAAAATTAATGTGTTTCTTCTTAACCATGAAAAACCTGAACACTACGAATCATTTCTACCCAATTATCTTGTTTTCTTTACTTAAATAAAATCACACACACACACACACACTGAAGCCTTTTCTTTGAGGACAGGAAAAAAACGAAAGCTGTGTTCTGAATGTCGTAAAAGTAAACTGAATCTGTTGACGAAATTACCTGAGCACCGACCGACCCTCACCTTCCCTCAAGACCAATTAACGTGACCCCGCACATTCACATCATACCGTCATCATCATCATCATCACCCTCTTCTTCTTCTTCTTCTTCTTTTTCTTCTTCTTCTTTTTCCTCTCTTTTCTTCTTCTTCTTCTTCTTCTTCTTCTTCTTCTCCTTCTTTTTCCTCCTCTATTTTCTCCTTTTCGTCTCCTCCTCCTCCTCCTCCTCCTCCTCCTCCTTTTGCTTCACCAGACACTTTTTTACCTCCTTGTCCTTGGAGATATTGCTTCCTTTCCTCCTCCTCCTCCTCCTCCTCCTCCTCTTCCTCCGTCTTTACCTCCATCCTCCTCTCTCCCTCACTCCCTTCCCCAACTCTTTTCTCTCTCTTCCTCTTTCTCATATCCTTCTCTTCCTCCTCCTCATAATTATTTCCCTTTTTTCCTATTCCTCCTCCTTTTCCTCTGGTCTTTCTTTCCTCCCATCTTCCTTCTCTTATTCTCCTTCTTCTCCTCTTCTTTTTCCTCCTCTCTATCCTCTCCTCTTTCACTTCCTCCATTCATTAGTTTTATCTTCTTCATCTTCATTCATCATTGCATTGCTTGACCCTTACATTCATAGTAGTCATAGTGGTGGTGGTGGTGGTGGTGGTGGTGGTGGTGGTGGCGGTGGTGGTGGTGGTGGTGGTGGTGGTGGTGGTTCTGTATCGTCAGTAAGTCACAGAGGCAAAACACTTCAATATATTTCCCTACAAAACAACACAAGGGGAAAAGAAGTTGTGGGTTTAATTCATGTAGGGGTGAGAGAGAGAGAGAGAGAGAGAGAGAGAGAGAGAGAGAGAGAGAGAGAGAGAGAGAGAGAGAGAGAGAGAGAGAGAGAGAGAGAGAGAGAGAGAGAGAGAGAGAGAGAGAGAAAGAAAGAAGGAAAGAATGAGAGAGAAAATAGGGAAAAAAGAAAGAAAATGAAGAAAAGAAGAGAGAGAGAGAGAGAGAGAGAGAGAGAGAGAGAGAGAGAGAGAGAGAGAGAGAGAGAGAGAGAGAGAGAGAGAGAGAGAGAGAGAGAGAGAGAGAGAGAGAGAGAGAGAGAGAGAGAGAGAGAGAGAGAGAGAGAGAGAGAGAGAGAGAGAGAGAGAGAGAGAGAGAGAGAGAGAGAGAGAGAGAGAGAGAGAGAGAGAGAGAGAGAGAGAGAGAGAGAGAGAGAGAGAGAGAGAGATTGCCAGACCGTAAATATTTCCTTTTGTGTGTAAGCGAAAAAGCTGACCGACACACACACACACACACACACACACACACACACACACACACACACACACACACACACACACACACACACACACACACACACACACACACACACACACACACACACACACCTGCCTTCCCTCCCAGCCCCCTGGTGTGTGAGGGACCAACTTCCGCAGCAACAGGAGGAGGAGGAGGAGGAAGAGGAAGAGGAAGAGGAAGAGGAAGAGGAGGAGGAGGAGGAGGAGGAGGAGGAGGAGGAGGAGGAGGAGGAGGAGAAAACACAGGGATAGAGGAGGCATAAGAGATGAAGAGAAATAAATTGGAGAGCAAGGAGGATAAGGAGGAGGAGGAGGAGGAGGAGGAGGAGGAGGAGGAGGACGAGAAATTGAAGGAGGAAAACGCAGTGCTAGCAGAGGTATAAATAAAATAAACTTAAAGAAGGAATGGAAAGAGCAAAGCAGAGTGGAGGGAGAGTCTAAAGTGCGCAATCTCAGACTCTTCCGACTCTCACAACAACCGTCTCCGAAGTCCACCAAGGAGGTTCAAGTCGGGGTTTCATGAGTGTTTTTTTCGTATTCATGGTGCAGCAGAACCCTTGTCAAACTATCACTAGGCTTATAAAACTACCCCTCCCCTTTTGATATACTGGTAACACAACCTCTACGAAAGCCTTCCCAAACTATCACTAGGCTCATAAAACTACCCCCCTTGGAAATACTACCAACACAACATTTACGAAAGCCTTCCCAAACCATCACTAGGCTCATAAAACTACCCCCATAGAAATACTACCAACACAACCTCTACGAAAGCCTTCCCAAACTATCACTAGGCTCATAAAACTACCACCATGGAAATACTACTAACACAACCTCTACGAAAGCCTTGCCAAACCATCACTAGGCTCATAAAACTACCCCCATTGAAATACTACTAACACAACCTCTACCAAAGCCTTGCCAAACCATCACTAGGCTCATAAAACTACCCCCATGGAAATACTACTAACACAACCTCTACGAAAGCCTTGTCAAACTATTACTGGGCTCATAAAACTACCCCCATGGAAATACTACCAACATAACCTCTACGAAAGCCTTCCCAAACTATCACTAGGCTCATAAAACTACCCCCATGGAAATACTACCAACACAACCTCTACCAAAGCCTTGTCAAACTATCACTAGGCTCATAAAACTACCCCCCTTGGAAATACTACTAACACAACCTCTACGAAAGCCTCACCAAACCATCACTAGGCTCATAAAACTACCACCATGGAAATACTACTAACACAACCTCTACCAAAGCCTTGCCAAACCATCAATAGGCTCATAAAACTACCCCCATGGAAATACTACAAACACAACCTCTACGAAAGCCTTCCAAACTATCACTAGGCTCATAAACTACCCCATTGAAATACTACTAACACAACCTCTACCAAAGCCTTGCCAAACCATCAATAGGCTCATAAAACTACCCCCATTGAAATACTACTAGCACAACCTCTACGAAAGCCTTGTCAGACTATCACTAGGCTCATAAAACTACCCCCATTGAAATACTATTAACACAACCTCTACGAAACCCTTGTCAGACTATCACTAGGCTCATATATACTACCCCCCATGGAAGTACTACCAACACAACCTCTATGAAAGCCTTGTCAAACTATCACTAGGCTCATAAAACTACCCCCCTTGGAAATACTACCAACACAACATTTACGAAAGCCTTCCCAAACTATCACTAGGCTCATAAAACTACCACCATGGAAATACTACTAACACAACCTCTACCAAAGCCTTGCCAAACCATCAATAGGCTCATAAAACTACCACCATGGAAATACTACTAACACAACCTCTACCAAAGCCTTGCCAAACCATCAATAGGCTCATAAAACTACCACCATGGAAATACTACCAACACAACCTCTACGAAAGCCTTCCCAAACTATCACTAGGCTCATAAAACTACCCCCATTGAAATACTACTAACACAACCTCTACCAAAGCCTTGCCAAACCATCAATAGGCTCATAAAACTACCCCCATTGAAATACTACTAACACAACCTCTACCAAAGCCTTGCCAAACCATCACTAGGCTCATAAAACTACCCCCATTGAAATACTACTAACACAACCTCTACGAAAGCCTTCCCAAACTATCACTAGGCTCATAAAACTACCCCCATTGAAATACTACTAACACAACCTCTACGAAAGCCTTGTCAGACTATCACTAGGCTCATATATACTACCCCCCATTGAAATACTACTAACACAACCTCTACGAAAGCCTTGTCTGACTATCACTAGGCTCATAAAACTACCCCCATTGAAATACTACTAACACAACCTCTACGAAAGCCTTGTCAGACTATCACTAGGCTCATATATACTACCCCCCATGGAAGTACTACCAACACAACCTCTATGAAAGCCTTGTCAAACTATCACTAGGCTCATAAAACTACCCCCCTTGGAAATACTACCAACACAACATTTACGAAAGCCTTCCCAAACTATCACTAGGCTCATAAAACTACCACCATGGAAATACTACTAACACAACCTCTACCAAAGCCTTGCCAAACCATCAATAGGCTCATATATACTACCCCCCATGGAAATACTACTAACACAACCTCTACGAAAGCCCTATCAAAAACGAGTGTGTAGGCCCCGAAAGGCTTATGACATAGGCTTTTCAAAGACCATCGGGAAACTTGAGCTAATCTTTTTTTTTTTATAGGAGCAGCGGTTATCTTTTTTTCTATTTTTGCCCTTCAGCTGCTT
>NW_026110579.1:0-97757 GCF_024679095.1 Eriocheir sinensis | reverse complement strand
GCTTTTTACCAGGAAGAGTTAGTAAAGGCCTCGCTACCAGACCGATACCAAGTCGACGTGCTCAGATCTAAGAGAACTAAGGGTGGGATAACCTATCTCGTCCATTGGCGTGGGTACCCAGATACATTCGACACCTGGATGGCTGCGAATGATTTAATGAGATATGAATAAGAATACACCACTCATTTTACAGTATAAAGACTTATATTCCTCCTGACGCACCTTTCACCAACACTAAGACGAGACGTGTTGAAATCATTGAAGAAGAGAGAGGTAAACTCTATTGCTGAGATTTGTTCAAACTTCCTAAGGAGCAGACTCGCACAAGATCCTGCAGACATCAACAAACTTAAACATTTTCGATCTGAAATAAAAGCCGTGGCATTAAAAAAAAACGGGACTTGCCAAAAAAAAAAAAGCAATACTACTCTCAAAAAGAGGGGGGAGTATTTTAGCCGTTTTATTGCCGCTTGCTGCGTCCTTTATTACAAGTTTATTGCAAAATTGAAAGAGTATTGTCTCGTTCCTGTCTCTATTGCATAAAAATACATGTACAATAACGAACAGCCCACTACCAAACGAGCCTCAAGCCCTACCACACGAGTCCCAAGCCCTACCACGCCCATCCCACGTGCTCCCATACCGGTTTCTCCCCTAGCTACTCCTCCCTCCCGTGGCAACCCATCCTTGGATGATGTGATTCGTCTCTCTGTAGAGCCATCACTCCAAGGGTATAGTTTATCGCTCGTTAAATCATTGGATGGAAAGTCCGATATAAAATGGGATCAAGAAGGGAATCTGCTCCCACCATATACCGGCTTAAACCTAGTGGATTTGATCAATAACCTCGGGAGTGCCAAAGGGAAAACTAAAAGCGAACAACGGTCATTAGTTTCGTTATTACTAAGAATGGGACAGTTTCCCAATAATGCTATCCGAAATCTTAGTTTTAAGAAAAAAATGGCAGGGGCTGGGTCTTTCTGGTTTACGTACTAGATCCTCTCGAATGAGGCCTAGCGACTCGTCGCTCATACTAATGAGCGACGTGTTGGAACCCGTTCCCACCACCTGCGTTTCCAAGGTTACGAGGAATAACACCTGCCGGATGTCATTCAGCTGTGTCTCTTTTAAATAAAAGCAGTGCGTATGTGTAAATCCAGCACACAGTCACGCGCTCTTTACCATGAAGACCATTGTTGGGCGATTGCGTGACACGGAACTCTGCGATAGACGGAACTTCATTGTCTACGCGGTGAACTCGATTGCATGCGATGCATACGGTATCGCTCGCGATTTGAAGACGGTTTACCCGCATGAAGACACTTATACGAGGCGGAAGAGGCTGTATACACTGTCACGTGCAGTCATTGCCAGCAGAGATGAGCCGGGAAGTATCATTGTACACGACCCGCCTGAAGGAAGTACTTCTCCCTACATCATCGTCTGTTGCGACCGCCATTATGTTGAAGGACTGAGAGCAGATACACGTGAAAATCGATGTGACTATTTTCAGAGTTTTATGAAGAAAGTCGCAGTTTTGGCAATGGGTCATAACGTGGTTGAGAAAATATTTATCCCTGAGGGTGTCGGCTGTCGCAGCTGGTGTGACGAAGAGTGGGAAAAACATTATTTACCAGTCACTGCATTCGAGGTTATTACCGTTTGGTATCGAGATATGTCTTGCGCTTACCCGAACAATAATTGTATGTCATATATGTCTTTGCTGACGCGTCCCCTTATTGTACACTTACTTATTGTATGTCATGTAATTATGTCTTTGCTGACGTCTCGCCTTATTGTGTACACTTACTCATTGTATGTCATATATTTATGTCTTCCAGGTGGATTCGCCTTACGTGTCATGTGTCATTATGTCTTTACTGTACACTTATATTGTATTACTTATGCCTTAATGTTATTCAATGTATGTCATATAATTATGTCTTTACTGACGTGTTGCCTTATTGTGTACACTTATTCAATGTATGTCATATAATTATGTCTTTACTGACGTGTCGCCTTATTGTGTACACTTACTTATTGTTTGTCATATAATTATGTCTTTACTGACGTGTCGCCTTATTGTGTACACTTATTCAATGTATGTCATATAATTATGTCTTTACTGACGTGTCGCCGTATTGTGTACACTTACTTATTGTTTGTCATATAATTATGTCTTTGCTGACGTGTTGCCTTATTGTGTACACTTACTTATTGTTTGTCATATAATTATGTCTTTACTGACGTGTTGCCTTATTGTGTACACTTACTTATTGTTTGTCATATAATTATGTCTTTGCTGACGTGTTGCCTTATTGTGTACACTTATTCATTGTATGTCATATAATTATGTCTTTGCTGACGTGTTGCCTTATTGTGTACACTTACTTATTGATTGTCATATAATTATGTCTTTGCTGACGTGTTGCCTTATTGTGTACAGTTACTTATTGTTTGTCATATAATTATGTCTTTGCTGACGTGTCGTCTTATTGTACTCTTACTGAATAAATTGTATGTGTGACACTAGCAGTATATAAATGCTATCCTTTGTTGATGAGTGACTTAGTATCCTGTTAATCATGGCGGGGGAAGAACACGTGTATCTCAGTATTTTAGGGAGTCGATATATTTTCCCGGAAAATGCCCCCAATCAGTTTGATAATAGAATTAACCCTCCTATACAACTCAATCCAAATAAGGAATATGAAGTGGGCATGATAAACTGTCTTTACCTTAAAACTCATTACGGTTTATCAGAAGACGATTAAACTTCTAGGATTGAAATCTGGGGTAAACTTCATAATGAACCCAGGAATTCTGATCTACTTTATACCTATATACCAGAGGTTAACATCGTGGCTGATGATACAGGGTACATGATAGATACATTAAATTATGAGCTGGCACAGACCTTTCATAAAAATATGAAGGACCAGTATTCACGATACTTTGAGTCTGACGTGTTTTTTAACTATAACGAAACAACACGGGAACCCGTACGAGCGATAATCATTTATGTCATCTGGGTTTTAGATTTGGTTCTAAAACAGCCCAAGCTTTAGGGTATGACCAATCGCCAAAGTATATTATTTACGATCCGGAAGTAATATATGAGGACGACGTCACGCTGGTACCCGCGCCATTCCTACCCCGAGCGGACGGAGGGGTCGATTTCGCCGTGTTTTATGCTGATTGTGTGATACCGACTAGATACGGCAGACAGAATGTAAATTTACTAGAAATGATAACCATGGAGACAACGGGGGGTCGAGCTTATAACCAAACGGCGTATAAACCCCTCAATATATCAATCATAGACTCCATAGCCATTAAGGTTACAGATCAAAGGGGTAGACCGATTAACTTTGGGAAGGGGAAAACCATGACGCTTCTACTCCACATTCGTCCTAAATAAATACCGCGACTTTACACGACTACATGTTATTCTTCATCTAGCAGTCATGAAGACAGCTTTCATCCCCCCCACGCGTCACAACTGACACTATTTTCTATGAGTCATGCTAGAGGTGCAGGGATAAAAGATATTAGCGTATTTCTCCCGCCTCTTCCAATACAACGCGCTAGGAGAGGTGGGGGACTATTCACCGTGTTGAGTGGTCTTGCTAAGAGAGCCATACCCTTCCTGATCCGGAATGTCGCTCCAGAAGCATACCGAATGACTGAAGGGATTATAGGTGACGTTTTAGAGGGGAGACGACTCCGCGAGTCCTTAAAATCAAGGGGTTTAACAGCGTTAAAGGGTGTGGGGAAACGAGTAGCCCGTGGAGGTGGAAGAACGATTCGACGGAAAAAAGAAAAAAGAAAACGGGGAGAAAAAGGCAACTGCGACGTAAGGTTGCTAGGGTATGCAATAAAAACGACATGTTTAACAATACTCCTTTAGTTTAACGTAGAAGAATACACAGGAATACACAACCACAGTCACGGAGTCTTTTCCACGCGTGACAAAGTCACGATTAATAGAAAATTCCATCGCGGCGAGGAACAAGTTAGACGTCCTCCCCGTTAATTTGGAGGGGGGAAATGACGGCGTTACAGATAACTACATAGAATTTAGAGTAGCTGGAGTTCCGGGTCAATTTCTCGACCTTTCTACCCTAACCATCGACCTTCAGTGCAGTGTGTCGAAAGCGGACGGAAAAAAAAATAGAAAAATCTGATCAGTTTGCATTTGTCAACGGACTCTCAAATACGATCTTCAAAGCATGCACGTGTTATCTTGATGAACAAATGGTCGAATCCAACCCCCTTTTTAATTACCACAGTTATATCAAAATGATTACATCACTCCCCCAGGATAAACTCAATTCTATTGGACAAACTGCGTTCTACCATCGATACTATGACCATGCAAAGGGAATATTCGATTCGTATAATGAAGACTATTTCATAAAGGGGAACAAACGTGAGAAAGAAATAATTTCGTCCTGCAAAAAAAATGGTCTGTCTATAACAGGACCTCTATTCATGGATATCGTAATGATTCATACGTATTGGATTCAGTTGACCTGAGAGTACGCTTGGAATTAGCAAAAAAAGGAAATGGATACTAAATACACATCGGCCAGGTGATGACTTTCGTTTCAAGGTTAACTCGGTCCGCCTCTGGGTCGATCGAATCATTCCTCACTCGGCAGCCTTGGAGTCACTCAACCATTCTCTGACGTTGAAACCCATGCAATATACATATAATAGGATTTTGTTTAAAAACTTATATGTTAGGTGGAAATCAAACGAGTTTTGTAGCTGAGTTACCCTTCGCACAAATTATCCCACAGAGTATTTGTATGGCAATTGTGGAAATGGACAGTTTACAAGGTTCCTTTTAGAAAAAATGGTTTATATTTTACCCACGCTGACCCCTCTCAGGTTCACATTACCATAAATGGGTCTACGGTATATAATATTCGAAGTGACTTTCCACATCACACTGCGAGACTGTTCTACACTACCACTGAATAGCTAGGTTAAGAAACGGGTAACACACTTCCTTTCCACGTCCATAAGGCTGGAAGAACCGTATGTGCTTTCAACTTTGTACCGGAAGATGTGCGTAATGTAATTCCTCTTGAAGGATCGGGAAATTTACGAATTAATCTAGCTTTTAAAAAGGGGTCAAGTAAAAATCTCATTGTCATGCTCTTTGCGGAAATCACTGATATATTAGAAATAGACAGTCATCGTCACGTGAGGTGCATTGTGCGTGGATAAGTCAATATGAACGTATATGAGATAGAACTAGGTCTCACAGGAGTGTTAGGTGACATAACGATTTTTCTAGGCTGCCATACAGAGGAACGAGCACGCGACTTACTCCAATACTCCGAAAGCAAGTTAAAACCTTGAGTATTTATTCTTCTTACGCAGAAGTCTAGAGCTTCTACTCAACAACTTGGACGCTGGATAACTGTATATATTAATAATGGATCAAACATAATAGGATACTTTGACAGTAATAACGTGCATCCAAGGTTGCATTCATCTGCTTTACAATACTATATATAAATTCATTCGAATATCACGGTGAGTCGGCTAGCATACCGAATCCAGGGGTTATATTCACTGGTGTGTGGTGTATACAGTATGTATTTCTGCTATTTACTTAGTTATTACGACCTAAAACGTGTCATGCGATGTATACACGGAACATTTAAAAAAAATAAGTTTCTCTATAACGACAAATTAATAACCCATTTGAGTTACCGCCCCCAACTGCAAAAGGACATTCTGTATATCACAAATAAAGCAGATTGCCAACGAAAAATATGCGATGTCGGACAACGTGGGGATTGAAAAAGAGAAACACGTTAAAACAAAAATGAGAGTTAAGGCCGCGACAACTGCATGGGGAGAGAGAGGGGTGATATGGGAGGAGGGTTGACTATTCACTTCTATTTGGAACCTATTTTAGTGCCTATATAAACTCGACGAGACTGGCCTGCATCACTTGTTGAAGAGAGTCGCCTATACCTTCGACAGCGGTATGAATCCCGCAAAACGATTGACACGACCCTCTGGTTTGGGTAAGGCTTGTTTTAACAAAGCAAGGGAACTTAACATTTTTTATGTTAATGACGTTCGTAAGTATTTGATTATTTTCTGATATATCCATGCATACATAGTGTGTGTAAGTTATGGACGTATTTATGTATGTTTGTCCCTTCATGAGTGTGTGCGCGCATGTGTCTTGTCTTAATAGAGGTCATTTGTGTGTGTGTGTGTGTGTGTGTTTTCCTGTTGACAAAGATGAACAAAAAATCCATGAATAACCTATGAGTATATATTTCCTGCTTTTTTCAGGTGGGCTGCGTGATTAACATCAACTACTATCATGAGTGATGCAGGCGAGACTGACTCATCAGAGGAAAAGCCAACCTGTCGTAACTGTCGACTCCGGAAGATCTCTGGGAACGATATGAATGTATGTCGCTCGTCAGATTCTACTTCAGTGATTCTGGAACTACTCCTCCCGACGCCTCCCTAAGAAGACAGATTCGTTCTTCGATGCCACCATCGACATTGCCTTCGCCAGACCACCAGAAACCATCTTCACTCCCTGGGAAGGACAAGACAGCAAATTCATCCCTCTGAAAGAAAAGACAAACCACCGCTGTGACAACGTCGAATGAAAAAAGACTAAACCAAAGATGAAAAAGACCTCGTTGCAGAAGGAAGGAAATGGAGGGGAAGAAAATATAAAGAAAGGAGTACACGTAATTGACGCGAAGACGCCCAGCGATGCGGGAACTTCTACTCCGAAGAACCTAGCCCCACCGAGGATTACGAAAAAACGCATATTTTCTCGTATAGTGAAAAATGAACAAGTCTTGAAGAATAAACCAGTAATGAATAATGGACCAGTAATAGACAGTGATGAGGAGGACGACTCATTGGCTTCTGAAAAGAAGGTGCTCGCTCGGGTAATGAAGAGATGTACCGGCATGGATAGCGATGATGAGGACCTATTTGCATCGCAAGTATTGATACCCTGAAGTCCCATATACGCGATTGTCGTATACATGTAGCCATCTCCGCAGTTTACTTAATAAATAAAATAATAAATGAAACAGACTTTGATTTACATAGCTTGTGGGGTTAAGGCAGCAGGGGGATGAGGGGGGCAGGTGTGTCTTGTCCAACGACTTTTCTGTTGGCTGTTGGGAAGCTTCAAACAGGGGGTGGGGTAAAGTGGGGGTGAGGGGCGGATGCAAGTGTTTGTTACGACTTTTCCAGCCCTCTCATATAGTCTCCTTTCCATTCCTCATTTCCAATGTTCACACGCGATATGACTCCAAGCAAGTAAGTCATCCCGACATGTTTCTCTTTCTCCTTTCTCTTCCACCTTTTTCGTCTCATCTTCTCTCTCTCTCTCTCTCCTCTCTCTCTCTCTCTCTCTCTCTCTCTATCTCTCTCTCTCTCTCTCTCTCTCTCTCTCTCTCTCTCTCTCTCTCTCTCTCTCTCTCTCTCTCTCTCTCTCTCTCTCTCTCTCTCTCTCTCCTTTTCTTATCTTCCTCTCCTTTTCTCCTCTCTTTCTCCTTTTCTCTTCTCTCTTCCTCTCCTTTTTCTCTTTTCTCTTCCTCTCCTTTTTCTCTTTTCTCTTCCTCTCCTTTTTCTCTTTTCTCTTCCTCTCCTTTCCTCCTCTCTCTCTCTCTCTCTCTACCTCTCTCTCTCTCTCTCTCTCTCTCTCTCTCTCTCTCTCTCTCTCTCTCTCTCTCTCTCTCTCTCTCTCTCTCTCTCTCTCTCTCTCTCTCTCTCTCTCCTTTCGTCCTCTCTTTCTCTCTCTCTCCTTTCCACCTCTCTCTCTTCAACCTTGGACAAGGCCGAATCACATTCCAATCTTACCCAAACCCGCCAACGCATCCTCCTCCCTCCCTCCTACCCATCCAAAATAATAGCATTGGATGGGTCATTGACTTCCCGATCCTACCCAGATACGTTACTCACCTGTTCGTACCCTATTTCCGGTCACAACAAACAACATTCATACGTCCGGTCAATCACCTCATTCAAACCCTAACACATCCCATACATTCGTACTGTATTTCCGGTCTAACTCCGATTTCCGCCCGTAGACACTCCCATCCGAACCCTTCGTAAACACAACCACCCGGTAAAACGAGAATGCCATAGCAATATCACCTTGCCACTTCCGCTTGCATCCAGTCATTCGTACCGCATTTCCGGTAATAACCGGTTCGCGACCTCTGCGTACCCGATTTCCGGTCTAACATACCCTACGAACATACATTCGTACCCGATTTCCGTTCCCGATTTCCGCTGTAAACAACCCCGTAAAATGACATTGCCGTATGTATATCATAATAGCCAGAGGCAAAATGATATAGATACACACAAATCCTAAGTTAGTCGAGCTGACTAACTTTCCCTACTAGAACCGAGGTGCCTAGAATGAGTGGCAAAGTTAGTCAGGCTGAGTAATATACTTTAGTCAAATTCTGACAAACCAACTAGTAAAGCTGAGTACGTCATTAGTAAAAAAACCTGACTAACTAATTCATAATATTCACTGTTTTGACTAACTGCATTGATCAAGCTGAGCATGTCCTTCATCAATATTGACTAACCACATCGTTCACACTGAGTATGGCCGTCATCAAAACAGCATGTTTGACCAGTTCCAAATGTGTTGTGAATATTATTGATATGCAGAGCTGATCACCTTTGAGGAATGCGTACCTGAATGTCTGGTCAAATACAGTACATGGTCCACTAACGATTGAACAAAAACAGTGTACCTATATGCAAGTCGTAAATCATAGAATACTGTATGGCCTTCAGCTAAAGGTCACAAAAAGAATGTACTAAGAAACCCGATATATTAAAGTGAAAAAATAAATTGTACATCTATTTTTGTACAATTAGAAAATAACATATACAGTACACATTTTCTAAAACCAGATTTCATCAATATTAGAAACAGAATGACTAAAAGTAGTCAATAAACTAAATCCGTATTCATTTCACCACAATGTAAATAAACTTGATACACATAGTACCACTCCATTATAACACTACACTTCATAAATATGTAATATGACAGTAGAAAAATACATACATGTAGCCATCTAGCTACGCAAGTAGTGATTAGATTTATATACACATCTGAACACCAGTCCACACTATGCAGCTTTTTGTCAACTCGATTTTCGTGTTGCCGCAACAATTTGCAGGCGACAGTGGCCATTAAAACAATTCATATAAAGTACAAACTAATTAGAACCTAAGTAATCATTATATTAAGAAATTTAAGCATAATAATGATGATGATAATAATAATAATAATAATAATAATAATAATAATAATAATAATAATAATAATATGAAAATGAAAGATAATCCTGATCGGTGATGATGTGAAGAAAAATAAGGTAAACATGGTTAGAAAAAAAATATTAGTGTAAAAGCGAAAAAATAAAACCGAAAAATATTAATAAAATCAGCATGAACAACAAAACCAGAGCATGGACAATCATGGTTTAATTCAGATCCAGACGTTTCAAAGTCATGCTGACATCATCCTCTGTGGCTACACAAAGTAATAAAACATTAAAATAAAATAAAACAATAAAACTTTAAAAACAATTAACAAACCATAAATTGACTAAGCAATATATAAGGGTCTTGATGACTCGAGATTATTTAGCATAGATTTGTTGTATTTAATGTATAGTGACTCTAGTATTCTAAAATCTGTCCTGCTGCAGGAACGTAAAATCTTGATATGTGATAACTTTAAAGACGTATCACAAAACTTGGAGTTTTCCCTCACGGCAGAGGAAGGAGGGTTGAGATTGAGACTGAGAGTTGTGCTGGACTGACCTATACGTGTTCATCTACCTAGATCTTGAAAGCTCGTAAAGTGCTTCCAATATACCCTGCTTGGCAATCGGGACAAGTGTATTTATAAACGAGAGACGAGCACAGGAGTCGGCAGTTCTCTTGCTCATAAATACACTTGTCCTGACTGTCAAGCAGGGTATGTTGAAGCACTTAACGAGCTTTCAAGATCGATAGATGAGCACGTAATTCAGTCCATCACAACTCACATCTAACATCAACCCTCCTTCCTCTGTCGTGTCTAAGGCCGATTACACAGTCACTGTTATGGTTTAGGATCAATCCGAGCCAAGGCTACACACGACTTGTCAGGGTCTTTTCAGCCATTTTTGGTAAGGTTGTCCCCACTGAATTGGGACATTAGCTGAAAGACGTCTGTGAAACCCGACAAGTTGTGTGAAGCCTTGGTTCAAATTGATCCTAAACCATAACAGTTACAGTGAAAATCAGCCTAAGTCTTGTGGTATGTCTTCAAGGAAAGTTTTTTAACTTTGTGTAGCCACTGAGGATGATGTCGGCATGACCTTGAAATGTCTGGATCTGAATTAAACCATGATTGTCCCTACGCTGGTTTTGTTGTTGTTCATATTGAACTGCGGTTTCCCGCGACCAACCTTTCTCTAAAGAAAATTAATAACGGAAAAATATACAAAATAAAAGTAGGGAAAACAAAAACAAATGGTGTCCCATCCAGTCAGTTACTCAACACATCAAGGTGTAGTGTAGACAGTCGACCATTGCCAACTAAAGTTGCATAGTGTGGACGAGCCTTTAAAATCATTAACAGTTAATAATGCATGAAACCTTATCAAGACTAGAAAACATACAATTTATTATTTACCAAACAAAACTATAGAAAGTGAGAAATAATTTTTGTAGGTTATATAAAAATCATTGAAAATTGGCTGAAAACAACAAACAAAATTCTTCTGATACATCCATACATACTTTTAATACTGCTGTGTGTGTTTGTGTATTTACCTAGTTGTGATATACGGTAAAGGAGATATGCTCGTGTTGTCCCATCTCCATATTGACTTTTGTCCAACTTACACTAGCTTTAAATTCATTAATCTGATTTGCACGAACCACTTCATTATCAGATCATTCAAACGTCTATTAGCTGCTTTTGGATGATCTGACTCAATGTTAAATCTAAAGACGATTCATGAATAATAATAATAATAATAAACGGTTTTATTATAAAGTACCAGGCATCCCTAGAGCTGAACATATACATCGGTGGAAGATGAAATGAAATGAATGAGACAAATGATCAAAGTAGTATGATCGAAAATAAAAAGGAAAATAGAAATAACAATAATAGCAATAATCATAGTAAAGATAATAATAATAATTACGATAATAATCACGATAATAATGAGGATGGAAAAAGAAAAGGACATTCATGGTAGACAGAAAGATAAGGAGGAAAGTAAAAGAAAAGGGACTTTTTAAGAAAACTCAAGAAAGAAATATGGCTGAGCAAAAAAGGGAAAGGAAAAAGAAATATAAAGAATGCAAGATTGAAAATATATAGGGAACAAAATCATATTGGAAGAAGTAAAAAACAAAGAAATGCAGAAAATATCTCCTCAAGTAAAATAAATGAAGTTATGGATGAGAATGGAATGACGTTAAAAGACAGGAAGCTGTGAAGGAGATGGAAAGAATATTTAAAAAACTTCATGAATTTTGAGGATGGACATCCAGCAGCTGTACCAGCAGCAGTTTTGAGTAGACGCGTTCAGAGGAGGAGTATATAAAGAAAGAAGTATAACATATGAAGAAGTAAATCAATCAATAAAAAGATTAAAAATGGAAAGGCAGCAGGAATTGATGAAATCACGGCAGAAATGATGAAGTGTGAAGGAGAGGTAGTTACTGAATGGATGGTCAAGTTCTGTGAAGTGACATGGGGGGTTGCCAGCAGACTGGACAAAATCCATCATTGTCCCAGTTTACAAGGGAAGAGCAGGAGAGAGGAGTGTGGGAGCTATAGAGGTTTAAGTCTCCTAAGTATACCCGGAAAGGTATAGAGAGGGTGCAAAGGCTTACAGAAAAGAAAATCTGTGAAGAACAAGGAGGCTTCAGGAAGGGAAGGGGATGTGTGGATCAGATATTTTCCTTCAGGATGATAGTAGAAAAAAAAATAATAGCAAAAAGAAAGAAACCATACGCTGCCTTCATGGATTTAGAAAAAGCTTACGACGAGTCGATTGGATTGCATTGTGGGATGTTTTAAAGATTTATGGTGTGGGAGGAAAACTGCTTAGTGCAATAAAGTCTTTTTATGAGAATGCATCTGCATGTGTCAAAATTAGTGGAGAAACAAGTGAACATTTTGATATAAAAGTGGGCTTAAGACAAGGGTGCGTCATGTCACCATGGTTGTTCAATATTTATATGGATGGTATTATGAGAGAAATGAAGGGCAAAGTTCAAAGTTGGGGAGTTGGAGTTAAAATGTACGCTGAGGGAAGGAAGTGGGTGCTGAATTCAATCTTATTTTCTGATGACATAGTGCTCATAGCAGAAAATGAAAGTGACTTACAAAATTTGGTCAGTGATTTTGATAGGGAATGTCAAAGGAGAAAGCTGAAAGTAAATGTCAACAAGAGTCAAGTGATGGTTTGTGAGCAAAGTAGAAGTGAGGTTGTAGATTTTGTATGCCCATATGGTGGGAACTGAATGTGAAAAAATGCTAAATAATTTTGAATGGTGAAGAAACGGAGCAGGTCAATGAGTTTAAGTATCTTGATCAGTTATGTGCAAGCATGGTGATACGGAGGGAGAGACAAGAGAAAGGGCATTGCAAGGAAGAAGGGTGGTAGGGTCTTTGGGACGTATCATGAATGGCAGAAGTGTGAGCATGGGGGTAAGAGGGATGTGAAAAAAAATAATAGTACCAACCCTCACATATGCAAGTGAGCCTGGAATGAAAGTCAGAGGTCTAGAGTGCAGGCAGTGGAAATGAGTTATTTGAGGAGTGCATGTGGTGTGAGTAGAATGGATGGAATAAGTAATGGAAGTGTGTATGAACGTTTTGGAATGTGTCACAGAGTGGTGGAAGAAGTGAAGTGACACTTTAAAATGGTTTGGCCACATGGAGCGAATGGAGGAGAGTGAGATGACCAGGATGGTGTATGTGAGTGAGATGGAGGGAAGGACGACCTCCAATTGTGTGTGTGTGTGTGTGTGTGTGTGTGTCACGACTCTGGTTTACAACATTTGCAGCCCTACTGTAAAGAAATATTCAATTTTATCTCAACTAGTTTATATAGTATAGCTATCAGTATTTGATGTGAATATGCAGAATGAAACAATTAAGCATTTCAGTGCATCAAATTGTTCTTGCATGAAAGACCTGTGAAATCCAAGCAGAAATGAGCTTTAAAAAAATATTGTTTACATTACATTATATGCTGAGTACCTGCTAGAATGCAACATGAAATTAAGACAAGCAGTAAAAAGAAAGTAAGAAGAGAGTTGCTGAAGACTTTGGAAAAGATTAAGTGAAAATATATAGGAACAAAATCATATTGGAAGAAGAAATATCTCCTCAAGTAAAAATAAATGAAGTTATGGATGAGAATGGCATGACGTTAAAAGACGGGGAAGCTGTGAAGGAGATGGAGAGAATATTTAAAAAAAACTTAATGAATTTTGAGGATGGACATCCAGCAGCTGTAACAGCAGCAGTTTTGAGTAGAGGTAGAGGAGGAGTATATAAAGAAAGAAGTATAACATATGAAGAAGTATATCAATCAATAAAAAGATTAAAAATGGAAAGGCAGCAGGAATTGATGAAATCACGGCAGAAATGATGAAGTGTGAAGGAGAGGTAGTTACTAAATGGATGGTCAAGTTCTGTGAAGTGACATGGGAGGGGGGGTTGCCAGCAGACTGGACAAAATCCATCATTGTCCCAGTTTACAAGGGGAAGAGCAGGAGAGGGTGTGGAGCTATAGAGGTTTAAGTCTCCTAAGTATACCCGGAAAGGTATAGAGAGGGAGCAAAGGGTTACAGAAAAGAAAATCTATGAAGAACAAGGAGGCTTCAGGAAGGTAAGGGGATGTGTGGATCAGATATTTTCCTTCAGGATGATAGTAGAAAAAAAAATAATAGCAAAAAGAAAGAAACCATACGCTGCCTTCATGGATTTAGAAAAAGCTTACGACGAGTCGATTGGATTGCATTGTGGGATGTTTTAAAGATTTATGGTGTGGGAGGAAAACTGCTTAGTGCAATAAAGTCTTTTTATGAGAATGCATCTGCATGTGTCAAAATTAGTGGAGAAACAAGTGAACATTTTGATATAAAAGTGGGCTTAAGACAAGGGTGCGTCATGTCACCATGGTTGTTCAATATTTATATGGATGGTATTATGAGAGAAATGAAGGGCAAAGTTCAAAGTTGGGGAGTTGGAGTTAAAATGTACGCTGAGGGAAGGAAGTGGGTGCTGAATTCAATCTTATTTTCTGATGACATAGTGCTCATAGCAGAAAATGAAAGTGACTTACAAAATTTGGTCAGTGTTTTTGATAGGGAATGTAAAAGGAGAAAGCTGAAAGTAAATGTCAACAAGAGTAAAGTGATGGTTTGTGAGCAAAGTAGAAGTGAGGTTGTAGATTTTGTATGCCCATATGGAGTGGGAACTGAATGTGAAAAAAATGCTAAATAATTTTGAATGGTGAAGAAACGGAGCAGGTCAATGAGTTTAAGTATCTTGATCAGTTATGTGCAAGCATGGTGATACGGAGGGAGAGACAAGAGAAAGGGCATTGCAAGGAAGAAGGGTGGTAGGGTCTTTGGGACGTATCATAAATGGCAGAAGTGTGAGCATGGGGGTAAAGAGGGATGTGAAAAAAAAAAAATAATAGTACCAACCCTCACATATGCAAGTGAGCCTGGAATGAAAGTCAGAGGTCTAGAGTGCAGGCAGTGGAAATGAGTTATTTGAGGAGTGCATGTGGTGTGACTAGAATGGATGGAATAAGTAATGGAAGTGTGTATGAACGTTTTGGAATGTGTCACAGGGGTGAAGGGAAGAGGTGTTGAGTGGTGGAAGAAGTGAAGTGACACTTTAAAATGGTTTGGCCACATGGAGCGAATGGAGGAGAGTGAGATGACCAGGATGGTGTATGTGAGTGAGATGGAGGGAGGGAATGTTATAGGACGACCTCCAATGAAATGGAGAGAGAGGATGCAGGCATACGTTAGGGAGAAGGGGGAAAGATCCTTGAGAAACTTTGTGCAGACAAGGAGGGAGTGTCTGGATAGAAAAAGATGGAAACTCTTCTGCCATGGCCATCCCCTGGTAGGAGCTCCTAGGAGCATGCGTCGATGATATGATGATAAAGATTGACCTTAACCTGTATTTGAAATAATTCGCTGAAGCCTGTGCATATAACACCTGTAAGGGAGGGGTTGGGGGGCAGTGAGATTAGCTTAGGGAGCTGGTTGGAGGTCACGACTCTGGTTTACAACAGTGCAGCCCTACTGTAAAGAAATATTCAATTTTATCTAACTAGTTTTATATAGTATAGCTATCATCTGATGTGAATATGCAGAATGAAACAATTAAGCATTTCCAGTGCATCCCAAATTGTTCTTGCATGAAAGACCTGTGAAATCCAAGCAGAAATGAGCTTTAAAAAAATATTGTTTACTTTACATTATATGCTGAGTACCTGCTTTGGGTGAATCTTTGTCGCCTTCGGCGAAATTTATCAGAACATTTGGGGGCCAGGCATCTCGGCAGAAAGAAAGCGAGCCTCCTTTGTTTACTTTCCGTGTGCGATATTGGCATCCATCCAATAGTGTTTTCCTCCACCCACAACTCCTGGCCCTAAAGCCATCACCTTTGAACTGCCCACACTCCTGGTAGCGGCATCACCTTTGACCTGTCCATGCTTCTGGTAGCGGCAGTTGTCCACCCAAGGTCTTGGATCATCTCGCACAACAACCTGCAATCATTTGAGGGTGAAGTATAATATGCTGGGAGCAGAAACCGGGAATCTCACCGAGACACAAACACCTGACCTTCCTAGTCTTGGAGGAGTGGGGCTGATACATGCATGGCAGGAACTCAGCAAATAATGTAATGTAAATAGATTATTTTTTAAGAAGCCCACTTTGCCTTGATTTCACAGGGCTTTCATGCAAGAACGATTATGGATGAGGAAATGCTACCTGATAGCATTTATATTTTCTCTCATTTACCAATAAATAAAACAATGAGAATGATCAGCTACATTATTACTAATATTAGTATCACTTATATTGAAGTGTAATTGTTGAAAGTCCCAAAGAAATACAGATAATTTACGATGATTGAAAAAATACTTGGTAATTCTTTACAAGAACTCACTTCTCAGTGCCCCACCCCAAAAACAACCCAGGGGGGGGAAGGGAAATTGACTGAAATACGGGACTCCCAAATTTACCACCCCAAATCCCTAAAATTGGGTAAATTTTCTACTCCCAAAAGTGTACTGAACTGCGTATATCTGACAGCTTACACTGTACGTCAAGTATATTTAAACTACTCTAACCTGTCTTTACCTAACCGAAACTCGACCCTCCCTCTGCTAGGTTAGGTTAGAATAGATTACAAGACAACATATTAATGGAACTCCCCTTAAACTTTTAACTAGGGAATTTTTCCTATCCTAGGGAAATATTTTATGGTAGTTTTGGAGGCCCATTTTTCAGTTAATTTGACTCCGCCTTCACAACCCCAATTCTCCACAGGTTCCTAGGCTTGTCTTGGGGGGTAGGGCGGGGCTGGAATGGTAGAGGGGGAGGCGGACTTCTTGTAAAGAATTACCGAGTAGCTCAAGCTTCGTGGGCCCTGTGACCCAATAGTCGCTGGCTGACAACTCTGGAATAATACCTCATTAACTGAAGATGGTCACTATAGTAAGAATGGGGAGGAGAAAATGATCTGGGATAATGATTTCATTTACTTTCCTAAAGTCCACCACAGGTCGAAATGAACCATCCTTTCAGGGGCATAAAAGTGATGAATCCACGGGGAATGTGATTCTTGAATGACTCCTTGAACAAACATGTCATCCACCACCAGTAAGTGCCCTATGAAGGCACACACAAGGATGAGTACCTGGGTTATGGTCAATACGATGGGCATTTCCCCTGGTACTGATATTGTGTTTGATCACTGGAAATCACTGTCCATACACTGAAAATGTTAAAAAAAAAAAAAAATGTCCAGTTTTAGCAAGGGTGGCAAAGAGGCAAAGACACCACACCTAAAACTCACTCAATCTGCTACTGCATGTACTGTTTCTGCCCACAAACTTCACCCATAACTATCTAACAGAAATCACTAGAGGAACAACAAAACTTACCAGCAGTGATCCCACGTCTCGTTGCTGTTTTGGGCCGCGGCGATCTAGTCGCTCACTGTTCACATGAGCCCTGGTGTCGTCCTGTGAGGGCTTCACATGCACGCCAGCTGCCCCGTCTTCCTGAGGAAGGCGCAGGTGAGGCGGATGACAGCTTCCTGGCGTGAGGGGTGGACGCCTGCCGCCGCCAGCAGCGTGGGCAGGTCAAAGGTGGGCACGTCCAGGGCGCGGAGTCGGTGTCGGAGCAGCACTCGCTGGGAGTGGTGGCGTGGGCAGTGCAGCAGAAGGTGTTCAATGGTGTCCTCGACGGTCCTGCACCAGCAGGGGCAGTGAGGGTCAGGGGACAGGCGGTGGAGGTGAGCGCCCAGGTGTGTGTGGCCCAGGGCCCAGGCGAAGGAGCATCAGGGCCACGTCTAGGACGCGGAACGCTTTCCTCACCCACGGCAGTGGGAAGGAGTTGGTGCGGTACTGGCCTATGAAGGTGGTGTCGTCCCATGAGGCGTGGTAGGTACGGGAGATGAGACGTTTGGCCATGTAGAGTGGCAGGGGAAGCGGCGTTATGTTTACCTCCGGCCATGTTTTGTTTTAAACTCGCTGCTGCTGCGACGGTGGCGTACCCTAGCGGCGACGCCGCCGCTGGAGGCGGTCGATTCAAATTGCCTCATTCCGAACCTAATGCGCTATATTATCACATCCTCAGTCAAATTATTTCATAATATGTTACAAACATTCAACGAGGAGTTATGTTTTTTGTAAGGCAAGTGTTATAAACGCTTTTAACCAGTAGATACAAAGATGTAGGGGTCGAATGAAATGACTAACACATTAGTCACGATCTTTTTGACGAAGGATTTGACTAACTTTGGTTTTGTGTGTATGGCATTTTGTCTTCTACTGGCACCATGGAACACACCCGACCACACCGTTCTGCCACCAACCGCCACCACGTTACCTCAGCTACATCTTCATCCCGGCACCGAAATCCACAGCTAAGCTACATACTAGGATTGCCCAATACTAGTTTTTATCCTAGTTTAGGATAGGAGTGAGGGATGAGTTAATAAAGGTAATTCACCTCCTTTGATTTCTTTGGTGACTGTCATATTGAGTCCTTTTCGTCATAACAATGCTATCATCATTTTGATCACCACCTTGATATATATATATATATATATATACATATATATATATATATATATATATATATATATATATATATATATATATATATATATATATATATATATATATATTTTTTTTTTTTTTTTTTACGTTGATTGCCGATTGCGCTGGTAGGCATCTTCCCGGTGGGGCCTGATGGTCGGCCCAAGGCTTCTTCCAGGTGGGGCCTGATGGTCGGCCCAGCCCGTTCTGGCGCAGGCGAGTGTTTATAGTGGCGCCATCTTGCATTGGCTCATGCTGCCCCCCGGAACTCGTTCTTGATTCGCTTGGACGGCTTCCTCTAGAGTCCGGGTTGATGGGTGGTCTTCAGGACAGCATGTGGGTAGTTTTAAGCCACTCGGCGGTGACTGAAAAATCCGAGTGGTAGCGTGGGGACTCGAACCCGCGTCGTCCATCACGCGGTGAATGTGGGTCCAGTACGCTACCACCTACGCCACCGCCTACCAATAATACACCATCAACATCATCATCACCATCTATGCCATTGCCGTATGTATCATCATTATCATCATTAATGCCATCATCATCTTTCATTGTTAAGATCAACGTTAATATTAGTTATCATCCTTGCTATTTTCTGTCATTATTATTAACATTATCATTATCATCATCATCATTATCATGATCGCTATCGTCATGTCCTCTCTCATGTTTTTTTTTCATCTTCACCATCATATTATCATCATTACCGACATTGTAATCATCATTATCTTCCCTCTCATCCTCATCGCCATGTCCATCACCATCATCATTACCACTCGATTGCCATTTTCATCATCGTCATTATCATTGTCATCATCACTACTGTCAGTGTTAGTGTTACCACTATTTTTATCAACGTCATCATAACAATCATTGTCCATCATCATCATAATTATCATCGTCATCGTCATATCCGTCACCATCGTCGTCATCGTCATCATTATTATAATGGTGATCATCATCATTAATATCTTTGTTATCATAGCCAGCATCACTCACATCGCCGTCATCATTGTTATCCAGATAATATAATCATTCATATCTTCATCCTCATCATCGACATTTTCCATCATTGCCATATTTGCCATCATCAGCGCTGCCTAAAGTGCTGACTGTGCACCTCGATGCTGTCACTTACGGGCACCAGGTTTATTATTATTATTATTGGTAATATTAGTAGTAGTAGTAGCAGTAGTAGTAGTAGTATTGCTATTATTATTGTCAATGGAGTTTAACGAAAAAAAAAATTATCACACAATGAAAATAGGAAAAAGTAAAAATCGACCAAGTGGAGTGTATAGGATGGGAGGAACAATCAACGACACAGTGAGTGAGGAAAATGACTTGGGAATTATAATACAGGATGCACTGACATCTGAAATGCACGCAAATAAGTCATTCGGAGAAACATATATTTTGCTGCACAGTATTAGGGTGGGTTTCATTGCTTAGATGGGGACATGATGAAGAAAATAATAACCACATTGATTAGACCAAGGTTAGAGTATGCACCGGTTGTTTGGTCACCACGCAAGAAAAGAATAAAAAGAAACTTGAAAGGATGCAAAGGATTGCAACTAAGATGGTACCAGAACTATCAAGTCTGTCATACGAGACTAAACTGAAGGAACTGGGCTTACCAGCACTGGAAGAAAGAAGAGAAAGATCGGACCTGATTGCATTGTACAGGAACACAAGTGGAATGGACGTGTTGGATATAAATGAGTAAATCTAGACAGAAGGGGGGAGGCAACTAAGAGGACACAGCAAGAATGTGAGAAAGGGAACTTGTTTAATAGACATAAAGAAGTACAGTTTTTCATATATGGAATGGACTAAACAATGACATTTTTGAAGCGGGCAGTGTCCATAAAATGAAGGAAAATTTGTATATATATATATATATATATATATATATATATATATATATATATATATATATATATATATATATATATATATATATATATATATATATATATATATAGATAGATAGATAGATAGATAGATAGATAGATAGATAGATAGATAGATAGATAGATAGATAGATATAGATATAGATAGATAGATAAATAGATAGATAGATAGATTGTGAGACACGTCTGTCCGACCTGGAGCTCAGGCCCTGTTTACTACATATACGAGAAGGTAAATACAAATATGTAGGGAAATACACAAACACACACACACACACACACACACATTGCTGTTTATGTCACCTAACTCTACCAACTATGTAAAATACTTTGACTATTTGAACTATAAAGTGGAGCACGTCTTGACCAACTCTCCCTTCGCTGAAATCTCCTTCCTTGGAGAATTCAATGTTCACCACAGGAAAGGTAGATGTTGATAGGCAGAGGTGAAAGAGTTTGACCAAGCAGGGTGTCAGCACGGAAGCACAGTTTTTAAGGACAATAGGAGGCACTCCATAAGGTTCATAAGCCTTCTAAGAGTTGAGACCAGAGAGGGCATAGAACATTATATCAAGGCCTATATCATGTACATATGAATGTACGAATGTGAGTGTCGAAACACAAGCTCTGTATCGCGCCACCGGATGTTTAGTGAAAACTAGGTTGTTTATAGCCTAGGTAAAGGGGCCCCACATCTGGAATGTGCTGTAGTGGACATCGGTGGATTTGAGGTCATCACCGATGAGAGCCATGGCCTAGCGACGGTGAGGGCAGAACAAGGTGGGCGAGGCGAACAGCAAGACGTGTGCCTCGCAGGGTGTCGGTTTTTAAAGGCACACTAAATGAATACGTGTAAAACAATAGTTAAAACTTAACGCACGTTTTTATAACCCGAGAGAGAGAGAGAGGCTAAACGGAGTACGTTTCAAGAGGATGATAAATTTCTTGCACTCCTCTCAGTTCCCGATTCCAATTTACAGCCTAAATATCATGGCCCCTATAAAATCAGTGAGAGAGTAAATGACACCATCTATATTATTAAGACCCCTGATTGCCGTCAGCCCACTCAACTAATCCACGTTAACCTGCTTATGTCTCATAAAACATGCCTACCTGCCTCTGCCCCTGGCTCGAGAGACCATCATTGTGTAACCCATAGCCCAATAATGTCATAAAGGAAGATGAGAAAAGATCACCTCACTCGGTTAGGTTACACAATCAACACAAACGCCTAAAACAGCTGTCACCTTCCTGACACACCACACATTCTCGCTCCCGCGTTTTTCGGAAACGAGCCAGACAATGTAACCCTGCTAATCAAAACGGAAAATTAATCTGTGGCACCTCCACCATCCATAACAGCCCCTGCAGACTACATCCACAGATGGGACCGGATGTAAGACGTAGATCGCAATTACAACACCAGCCATTCGTCATCAGCCACTCCTTTTGAGTCTCCCCGTGTCGGCTAACCCCGAAGGAAGGCGGACCGACCGACCGACTGACTGCCGTACGGTAAACTCTGTAACCATACCAGACGCTTACCCTCTGCCCCGGGTAGACGATCTCAGTGACGAGATAGGACAAGCACGGTTTGTGACAGATCGATCCAACAAAAGATTATTACCATTAACAGACAGGGCTCAACAAATCAATACATTTACCACTCCGTCTTCCTAGATACCTGGCCGCTCTCCCTCCCACTGACCCAGACGGTGTTGACTAGGCTGCAGAACGCAGGCTTGAGAGTGAAACCCTTCCTACCCCACACGGACGCCATATACCACCCGGATCCGCCCTGTGATGAACGGCGGGATGTTTTCCATCCTGCAACCTGGCCCTCAGCCCAAATGGATATCCTTCAGGCAAAGTACAGCACTCCGAGCCCATTCGCATGCAAGTCAGATCAACATGAACTATGCATACTTATCCTTCTTTCAAGCACTTCAATCAACAACCACCGTCTGCTTCGATGGTCACTCTACCTTCAGCCATACAACATTACAATCCACCACGACAGGGGATCTGACAACTGTATGGCTAATGCACTATCAAGAACTTGAGCTCTGCTACAACTCTACTCCTGGTTACGTCGTCTTCAGCGGGGGCGACCTGATGCTTCGCCCCACTCAAACCTGACACACACACAAAAAACATATTACCCTCAATGTTCGAACCGTCTAAATTCGGAGTAGGCCTCTCACTTACCGCTCCGAATCCGTCTTTGTTCGAAACAAGCCGGCCTCTCACTCACTGTCTCGAACCTGTCTCCACTTGAGACAACCCGCGGTTATAAATAGAGGGCCAACTCCAAACTCTAATCCATGTGACAAAGGCCCGTTTCCACATTACGGATAAATCTTACACACACACACACACACACACACACACACACACACACTCTCTCTCTAATCGGTCTCATCGCTCCTCCTGTCCCTCGCACAATTCAGGATAATCCAGGTGGCAAGTAAGGTGAACAAACCACAGCAGACCCAAGTCCACTTCTAAGTGTTTACCGTTTATCGTAACTGTATCCGACACCGTGGTGCGTCTCTTATATTTGCATGTAAGTACACACAAAACCAAAGTTAGTCAAATCCTTCGTCAAAAAGATCGTGACTAATGTGTTAGTCATTTCATTCGACCCCTACATCCATGTAGCTACTGGTTAAAAGCGTTTATAACACTTGCCTTACAAAGAAAATAACTCCTCGTTGAATGTTTGTAACATATTATGAAATAAATTGACTGAGGATGTGATAATATAGCGCATTAGGTTCGGAATGAGGCAATTTGAATCGACCGCCTCCAGCGGCGGCGCGTCGCCGCTAGGGTACGCCACCGTCGCAGCAGCAGCGAGTTCAAAAGAAAACATGGCCGGAGGTAAACATAACGCCGCTTCCCCTGCCACTCTACACGGCCAAACGCCTCATCTCCCGTACCTGCCACGCCTCATGGGACGACACCACCTTCATGGGCCAGTACCGCACCAACTCCTTCCCACAGCCGTGGGTGAGGAAAACGTTCCGCGTCCTAGACGTGGCCTTGAGGTTCCTCCGCCTGGGCCCTGGGCCACACACACCTCGGCGCTCACCTCCACCGCCTGTCCCCTGACCCTCACTGCCCCTGCTGGTGCAGGACCGTCGACACCATTGAGCACCTCCTGCTGCACTGCCCACGCCACCACTCCCAGCGAGTGCTGCTCCGACACCGACTCCGCGCCCTGGACGTGCCCACCTTTGACCTGCCCACGGTGCTGGCGGCGGCAGGCGTCCACCCCTCACGCCAGGAAGCTGTCATCCGCCTCACCTGCGCCTTCCTCAGGAAGACGGGGCAGCTGACGTGCATGTGAAGCCCTCACAGGACAACACCAAGGCTCATGTGAACAGTGAGCGACTAGATCGCCGCGGCCCAAAACAATGAGACGTGGGTTCACTGCTGGTAAGTTTTGTTGTTCCTCTAGTGATTTATGTTAGATAGTTATGGGTGAAGTTTGTGGGCAGAAACAGTACGTGCAGTAGCAGATTGAGTGAGTTTTAGGTGTGGTGTCTTTGCCTCTTTGCCACCCTTGCTAAAACTGGACAATTTTTTTTTTAACATTTTCAGTGTATGGACAGTGATTTCCAGTGATCAAACACAATATCAGTACCAGGGGAAATGCCCATCGTATTGACCATCACCCAGGTGCTCATCCTTGTGTGTGCCTTCATAGAGCACTTACTGGTGGTGGATGACATGTTTGTTCAAGGAGTCATTCAAGAATCACATTCCCCGTGGACTCATCACTTTTAGCCCCCCAAAAGGATGGTTCATTTCGACCTGTGGTGGACTTTAGGAAAGTAAATGAAATCACTATTCCTGATCATTTTCCCCTCCCCATTCTTACTATAGTGACCATCTTCAGTTAATGAGGTATTATTCCAGAGTTGCCTGCCAGCGACTATTGGGTCACAGGGCCCACGAAGCTTGAGCTACTCGGTAATTCTTTACAAGAAGTCTGCCTCCCCCTCTGCCATTCCAGCCCCGCCCTACCCCCCAAGACAAGCCTAGGAACCTGTGGAGAATTGGGGTTGTGAAGGCGGAGTCAAATTAACTGAAAAATGGGCCTCAAAAACTACCATAAAATATTTCCCTAGGATAGGGAAAACTCCCTAGTTAAAAGTTTAAGGGGAGTTCCATTAATATATTGTCTTGTAATCTATTCTAACCTAACCTAGCAGAGGGAGGGTCAAGTTTTGGTTAGGTAAAGACAGGTTGGAGTAGTTTAAATATACTTGACGTACAGTGTAAGCTGTCAGATATACGCAGTTCAGTACACTTTTAGGAGTAGAAAATTTACCCTATTTTAGGGATTTGTGGTGGTAAATTTGGGAGTCCTATATTTCAGTCAATCTCCCTTTCCCCCCCGGGCTGTTTTTGGGGGTGGGGGGCACTGGAGTAGCGGAGTTCTTGTAAAGAATTACCAAGTATTTTTTCAATCATCATAAATTATCTGTATTTCTTTGGGACTTTCAACAATTACACTTCAATATAATAAGTGATACTAATATTAGTAATAATGTAGCTGATCATTCTCATTGTTTTATTTATTGGTAAATGAGAGAAAATATAAATGCTATTAGGTAGTATTTCCTCATCCATAATTGTTCTTGCATGAAAGCCCTGTGAAATCAAGCCAAAGTGGGCTTCTTAAAAAAATCTATTTACATTACATTGTTTGCTGAGTTCCTGCCATGCATGTATCAGCCCCACCCCTCCAAGACTAGGAAGGCCAGGTGTTTGTGTCTCGGTGAGGTTACCGGCTTCCGCTCCCAGCATATTATACTTCACCCTCAAATGATTGCAGGTTGTTGTGCGAGATGAACCGAGACCTTGGGTGGACGACTGCCACTACCAGAAGCATGAACAGGTCAAAGGTGATGCCGCTACCAGGAGTGTAGGCAGTTCAAAGGTGATGGCTTTAGAGCCAGGAGTTGTGGGTGGAGGAAAACACTATTGGATGGATGCCAATATCGCACACAGACAATAAACAAAGGGGGCTCGCTTTCTGCCGAGATGCCTGGCCCCCAAATGTTCTGATAAATTTCGCCGAAGGCGACAAAGATTCACCCAAAGCAGGTACTCAGCATGTAATGTAAACAATATTTTTTTAAAGCTCATTTCTGCTTGGATTTCACAGGTCTTTCATGCAAGAACAATTTGGGATGCACTGGAAATGCTTAATTGTTTCATTCTGCATATTCACATCAAATGGTAGCTGTGCTATATAAAACTAGTTAGATAAAACTGAATATTTCTTTACAGTAGGGCTGCACTGTTGTAAACCAGAGTCGTGACCTCCAACCAGCTCCCTAAGCTAATCTCACTGCCCCCCAACCCCTCCCTTACAGGTGTTTTATGCACAGGCTTCAGCGAATTATTTCAAATACAGGTTAAGGTCAATCTTTATCATCATTTCATCGACGCATGCTCCAAGGAGCTCCTACCAGGGAATGGCCATGGCAGAAGAGTTTCCATCTTTTTCTATCTAGACACTCCCTCCTTGTCTGCACAAAGTTTCTCAAGGATCTTTCCCCCTTCTCCCTAACGTACGCCTGCATCCTCTCTCTCCATTTCATTGGAGGTCGTCCTCTAACATTCCCTCCCTCCATCTCACTCACATACACCATCCTGGTCATCTCACTCTCCTCCATTTGCTCCATGTGACCAAACTATTTTAAAGTGTCACTTCACTTCTTCCACCACTCAACACCTCTTCCCTTCACCCCTGTGACACATTCCAAAACGTTCATACACACTTTCATTACTCATTCCATCCATTCTACTCACACCACATGCACTCCTCAAATAACTCATTTCCACTGCCTGCACTCTAGACCTCTGACTTTCATTCCAGGCCCATGTTTCACTTGCATATGTGAGGGTTGGTACTATTATTTGATTTCTCACATTCCTCTTTACCTCCATGCTCACACTTCTGCCATTCATGATACGTCCCAAAGACCCTACCACCCTTCTTCCTTGCAATGCCCTTTCTCTTGTCTCTCCCTCCGTATCACCATGCTTGCACATAACTGATGAAGATACTTAAACTCATTGACCTGCTCCATTTCTTCACCATTCAAAATTATTTAGCATTTTTTTCATAATATTATTCAGTTCCCACTCTATATGGGCATACAAAATCTACAACCTCACTCCTACTTTGCTCACAAACCATCACTTTACTTTTGTTGACATTTACTTTCAGCTTTCTCCTTTTACATACCCTATCAAAAACACTGACCAAATTTTGTAGGTCATTTTCATTTTCTGCTATGAGCACTATGTCATAAGCAAATAAGATTGAATTCAGCACCCACTTCCTTCCCTCAGCATACACTTTGACTCCAACTCTCCAACTTTGAACTATGCCCTTCATTTCTCTCATAACACCATCCATATAAATATTGATTAACCATGGTGACATGACACCCTTATCTTAAGCCCTCTTTTATATAAAAATGTTCACTTGTTTCTCTACTAATTTTGACACATGCATTCTCATAAAAACACTTTATTGCACTAAGCAGTTTTCCTTCCACACCATAAATCTTTAAAACATCCCACAATGCAATTCAACCGACTCGTCGTAAGCTTTTTCCTAATCCATGAAGGCAGCGTATGGTTTCTTTCTTTTTGCTATTATTTTTTTTTCTACTATCATCCTGAAGGAAAATATCTGATCCACACATCCCCTTCCCTTCCTGAAGCCTCCTTGTTCTTCACAGATTTTTTTTTATGTAAGCCTTTTCACCCTCTCTATACCTTTCCGGGGATACTTAGGAGACTTATACCTCTATAGTTACCACACTCCCCTCTCCTGCCCTTCCTCTTGTAAACTGGGACAATGATGGATTTTGTTCAGTCTGCTGGCAACCCCCCTCCCCCTCCCCTCCCATGCCACTTCACAGAACTTGACCGTCCATTCAGTAACTACCTCTCCTTCACACTTCAACATTTCTGCTGTGATTCCATCAATTCCTGCTGCCTTTCCATTTTTAATCTTTTTATTGCTTGATTTACTGCTTCATATGTTATACTTCTTTATATACTCCTACCTCTACTCAAAACTGCTGCTGTTACAGCTGCTGGATGTCCATCCTCAAAATTCGTTAAGTTTTTTTTAAATATTCTCTCCATCTCTCCTTCACAGCTTCCCTGTCTTTTAACGTCATTCCATTCTCATCCATAACTTCATTTATTTTACTTGGGGAGATATTTTCTGCATTTCTTTCGTTTTTTACTTCTTTCCAATATGATTTTGTGCCCTATATATTTTTCACTTAGTCTTTTTCCAAAGTCTTCAGCTACTCTCTTCTTACTTTCTTTTATTGCTTGTCTTAATTTCATCTTGTATTCTTTATATTTCTTTTTCCTTTCCCCTTTTACTTGCTCAGCCATAATTCTTTCTTGAGTTTTCTTAAAAAGTCCTCTGTTCTCTTTTACTTTCCTCCTTATCTCTTATGTCTACCATGAATTTCCTTTTTTTTTCCATCCCTCACCACTTTCATCCCTAACACTTATTTTGTTGTAATTAACACAGCCTCTTTAAATGTTCAAAAAACTTTTTCAATATCTACTATCTTTTACACTTCCCATTTTTCACTTAAGGCCTTTGCCATTTCATGTTTATACTCATCTTTTTTTTTCCTGTAACTTTTCTATCATCAATATTTCATTTTTTTCTTAACGTTTCTTTTCAATCACCCACTTTTCCTTTCCAATTTTTTTCAAAACCTAATTCCGTCAAAATAGGTGATAGGTGATACGTTGGTGGAAAAAATAGTTTCATGGTCTTTGAAGAGATTGATAAAGATGACGGAAGCAGGGATTGCTTTATTCTCATGTCTTCCTCATACTTGCAGGCTGAATTTTGTTAGATGAAACAAGGTAATTGATTGTTCAAGACAGGACATTATGAGGAAAACAGAACTGTTAGTGCAATATAAGAAATATGTAAGACTATGTCAATAACTAATAAGAAGCATTTTTTTTCCATTTGCAGAAAGGGGTCTGATCACCTGCAAAGCAATGTAACACCACTTGAGGGTCCAGTTTCACATATATTGCTCATGCACTAACCCTAATGCAAGTAAGATTACAGAGTTACATATGCCCATGAGAATGAATCAATTTTCCATTTCTGACTTTATTATGTACCGTACTTCTATTTTTCACACACACACACACACACACACACACACACACACACACACACACACACACACACACACACACACACACACACGCCAGTCAATTACCAGCAAAAAAAAATATTAGTTGTATCTAAGTATCTTATGTATGTACATATTCACTTTTATTTATATTGTAAATTTCAACTCTGTATATTTGATGGAAGATTAGCATTGTGGGGTTGAAACTAATTACATGTGTGTATAACTTTTTCTTTTCTAGAAAGGAAAGGAAATATCTGTACTTGTTTTCCTAGTATTCATGAAGCCTTACTTAATTGTTATTGTATGAATTTGATATGGATATGGATGCACAGTTTACTACTTGAAATCTCTCTCTCTCTCTCTCTCTCTCTCTCTCTCTCTCTCTCTCTCTCTCTCTCTCTCTCTCTCTCTCTCTCTCTCTCTCTCTCTCTCTCTCTCTCTCTCTCTCTCTCTCTCTCTCTCTCTCTCTCTCTCTCTCTCAATAATGTATGAAGTGCCATTCATGTAGCATAATATAATACATAATTTTTACTTTTTATTTAATTCTTTAAGTTCTTTATTTGTTTATTCCTCCATGGTATTACAACTGATACATGAGGTTTCACTATTAATGTTCTAGGCATATTTTGAAAACCTATTAAGTTAATATATGCTTTAGAAATGCACATTTTCTTCCATGTGTTGCTTTAAAGCAACGGTTCCCAAAGCGTGGTGCGCGCACCCCTGGGGGTGCGTGAGCTGATCCCTAGGGGTGTGTAAGGAAAAAAATAATGTAATGGCGGATTTTAAGTCATTGAAATTTCAAACATATCATTAACTGCCATCGTTATAAAACTAAAATATGCTGTACGCTTCATCGGAGGTGCCTGCTCTTTGTTTGAAACTTACCCAGAATCTGAGCACATTCATCCACCCCCCAGGTACATTTTCGTTCAATTTTGATAGCCATCGCTCAGAGCCACATACTTTGCGAGCACAAAATTTGTATAAAAATTGAGAACCGCTGCTTTAAAGGATCAATAGTGAGATATGAATATGATACCATTTCCAAATGAGGGTAAATGACTATTTATGCACTGATTATTGTCCGCAATTGCTTTAAGTGCTGTGATATAATGAATGTCAGTGGATGGATTAAGTATTCTTTACAGTGTGTTTCATTGATTGTAGCATTTAATATATGTTCCTCACTTTACTCTTAGAATTTTTCAGTTTTTTTGAGCATATGAATGGGAAGAAAGCTTTATTTACATATCTTACAAAGGTGCGTATTTTCTTCCTCACTTTTAGTGATTGATACTCAGAAGTGTATGTTTTAGTTAATGACTTCTAGAAACAGGTTATTTTTTTTACTGTTTTTCTTTTTTCACAGGCTAGGATGAAGTGCTAGTAAACGGTTTTTTTTTACATCTCAGCTTTATCTAGCGTTACAGTTTTGATGGAGGGGGTTTTACAAGTATTATTTCAAGTACACACAAATTATTGAATTAACATTTTGAGCATATTTTGCTTAGAATTATTTTACACTAAAAAGTAACTTTTCCTCCACCTTTGAAATTAAAGGGATATTTTTTTGCTTGTTTGTTCCTTTTCATATTACATGTGATGCCACCAGATTTATATTGTTAAATGTTTAAATGAGAAACATTAACTTCATGATATAGGTAATGAAATGTCAGTGTTATATTTTTTTTCCAATTTTGTAATGCAATGATATGAATATATTATTTAATTTTGTACATTAATATATTGAGTTTCTCACCCCTTTCTTTTCTTGACCTTAGACAACACTAATTAGTTGCTAGTATCAAAGTTACTAATGACTAGTCATCTGCATAAGAATGACTAAGTGATTAGTCATTTATCTGACTAACACCTTTGGTCCAGTTTACTAATGCGGTTAGTAAAAGCAGTGACCAGTACGAGGCGGTTAGTCATTTTACTTTGACTAAGACCATACTCAGCTTTAGTAGTCAGTTAGTCATAACTTGACTAACCATGTTACTCATCGTGACTAATCTTGCCACTCCGTTTGGACCCCACGGACTTGACTAAGGAAGTTAGTCAGCATGACTAACTAAATTTTGTGTGTATGAGTGATTGTAGGGTGTATGAAAGATGTGTGACTGAACTGTAATATAATTGGACTGATTAATTTCTTCCTTACCTTTCTGTTGTAAGTTTGCCAACCTGAACCCTTCGTGTTAACATTATATATTTAGACAACGGACCCTAGTTCACTGAACTACCCTCTCTTGGTCAGGTAGCATTTCATGTTTGGGGGTTCTCCGCACACACAGCTGTTTTGGACTGAGTAGAATATGAGGCCCTTCTGTTCAACTCCCCTCCTCTTACAATAGTCTTCGGCTCAACTCCTCTCCTCTTACCGACAGTCTTCTATCTCTTAAGATTCCGCCGACATGTTGTCTCTTACTATCTTCAATCGATATTTTCATGCTGACTGCTTTTTGGAATTTGCTAATTACATGCCTCCACCTTTGCCGCGACACCGCTACACTCGACTGTCTACTTTTGCTGATCAAATACTATCCACATCCCTTATGCAAAAATTAACCAGCATCTTCATTTTTCATCCCTTACATGAGTAAACTCTAGAACAATCTTTTCACCTGTATCTCCTCCTGCTTACGACTCTACCTCTTTCAACAGGAGAGTCTCGAGACACCTCCCCTCCCTAGCGGGCTTTTTTTTTTTTTTTGCCCTTGAACTGCGTCCTTTGCTGTAAGATATAACTGCCCCAAGGAAAACAACCTTGTAGCAGCCAATAAGTGTTATAAGAGTCCTTTGAAAGCAAACTTCAAACTTTCGATAAATGATTCATGAAACGGGAGTGTGCTGACTTCTATAAAGTGTACATATACAATTAGGTATTATCCATACAAATAGAAAAAAAAATATTGTATATGTGAAGTGTTTTTTTTATCATAGGAAGAAAAGGTGCGGTTCTTTTTTTTTCTTTTTTTCTAGAGTTTACTCATGTAAGGGATGAAACATGAAGACGCTGGCTAGCTTTTTGCATTAGTGTGGCGTCGTGTTTTTTTCAACATAGACTATATAACATCTTAAGAACCCAGGGCGAGGTGAGGAAGCAGTTAAAAGGGTAGCCTTGATAGGATCAAAGGTAACTCGGAATGTTGTAGGTCACAGGGGTGCTCAACCCAATGTTTGAGGGTCGCATGCGGCCCTCAAAGAAGTTTAATGCGGCCCTCGGCAAGTAACTAAAAAATAATCTACTTATCACTATCATAATACGTACTATTTGTTCACATTCAATTTCAATGATATGCAGCAATATAAATTATATTATGATTCATATTACTGAATATCTTATTATATGCTAACTTTTTTTTATGTTATTGTATTATAGTGATAAAAAGGCAATTGCACATCTATAGTCTATCAATTTTAACTTGAGCCCTTGGACGTGACGTTTTCTTTCCCTCTAATCCCAAGCCTTTCATATATATGCATATATATATATATATATATATATATATATATATATATATATATATATATATATATATATATATATATATATATATAATATATATATATATATATATATATATATATATATATATATATATATATATTCCATAAATAGATAACGTACAGACTAACAGTGAGAAAAATCGCCATGCGCGGGTCATCGCTAGATCTGTAAGCACTGGAGGTTTCCCCGGCCCAAGCCATAGGGCTCAAGTTAGAGTCGATGGACTATAGCAGCCTGAATGCTGGCTACCCTCACTGATTTTGTTGGCGTGACCAACGTTGCCACTCCTTGGCTTTTTTTTACTAGATCTTGGCTTTTGGGCTGAGACTTTGGCGCCTTGTCTTTTTTTCACTTGAAAACAGGCTAATCTAGGATTTTTTTTTAATTCTTTCCTGCTTCGCTATTCCCTTCGCTCGTGTCCCTGCCCTCTCATCCCCCCCTCCCCCCTTATCCTCTCAATCAGTCCTGGACCCTAATCCTCACAAGCTAGTAACTTTTACCCTTCAAGTTTCTATCAAAGTTAATAGTTTCAATTTATTAAGAGTAATAGCTATCCTCGTTAACTTTGAGTGTAAGTATTAACAAATCCTGGCTCCTATTATCTTCTTCTTCGTCTTCTTTATGGCGGGCTCGTTGCTAAGGACGCCTCCGTGCAAAACGTAAACAACCGACATGAATTAAGTGAATATTTAGAAAAAAAGAAAAAAACGAAATAAAGGTTTGCAGATAGAAAACATGTATAAATATACAACAAAAACATAGTAAATGGCAAACACAAGAAAATATTGAGTTTTGTGGCAGATCGAAGAAGCCTCAAAGGCTTCTTTTAATTCGTCACTCGTCAATACCCTTATCTCCCCTCCTTCGTCACAACTTGCTCTGCTGAGATTACCGCACCATAACCACGTCAACTGTCACAATTAGCACATCTACGGGCCGGAAAACAAGCGCAGAAAAGGAATAAGTTTAATTGGTCGCCAGATGAAATGGTCTTATTACATCAAATTCATGAAAAAAATGCGTACAATCAGAGGGTGTTATGGGAAGAGTATCACCCCTGAGGATAAGAAGAGAGCGTGGACTGAAGTGGCAGAAGCTGTAACAAGATTGGTAATCACATATTCATGATTCAGTTAGCTTACAAACTAACCTAACCTTATCAATTGGGTATTTTTTGCATAATAACACAACCACTGACCTTCCAAACATAACATAACTTTTCATTCTGTATCTGAATAGTTTCATTATGACCATTTCTGCCACAACCCCCTCTCCCTCAACAACCTAACATAACTAAACCTAACCATGTCAAACCTGCCCCGTCCTACCGAACACATCCTAACTTAACATGGCAGGTCCCCAAGCTTGTTGGGGGGGAAGAGGGGGTTGGTATAGATAGTTAAGGCATATTTGCTCTTATTTTATTCTTTATATATCTTTTTTTTTTTGGCGGGGGTGCTAGGCATGCCAGACTATGGACACTTTTACAAGAACTTTATGTCAAGACTATTTGGGAATAAGTAGGTTTCATGAGAATGGTAAAGTAAGATTAAAATACGATATTTATAGCATTGGTCAAACAGATTATAGTGATATAATGTTCGATTGAAATGTACTCAGGATAATGAAATTAAGGTTAATGCTTTTTTTGGTTGTTGTTACATAGTCTATTCACATATTCATGATTCAAGTAACTTGCAAAATAACCTAACCTCGTCAAATTGGTATTTTTGTATACGAACACAACCACTGAGTTTCCAAACAGAACATACTTTTTACTACTGTTCTACGTGAATAGTATCATTATGACCATTTATGCTGCAACCCCCGCTCCCTTAATAATCTAACATAACTAAACCAACTCCTGCTAAACCTATCCTACCTAACACGTCCTAACCTAACATGGTAGGTCCCCATGTTTGTAAGGGTGGAAAGGGGGTTAGTATAAGAGAGTTAAGTCATATTAACCTGTTATTTTATTTATTCTTTATTTAGATTTTTTTTTTTGGGGGGGGGTGTTGGGCATGCCAGACTCTGAACACTCTAACAAGTATTTTATGTTCAGACTATATCGGTATAGGTAGATTTGATGAGCATGGAAAAGTAAGATTAAAATATTATTTTGATAGCATTGGTAAAACAGTTTATGGTGATATAATGTTAGGTTATAAGTATTCAAAAGAATGAAATTAAGGTTAATGCATTGAATTTTTTTTGTATAGCTGTATTGTGTAATATCATCCTACTTTGAGAAGCATTTTAGAAAAGTAGGTAATGAAAAGTAGTATTTATGGCCATGTTCATAACAACTAAAAAGTTAATGTCTTATGATGCATGTAAATAAAATACCGGTACTGATTTAGCTTTCCATAACAGCATGTACTAAATGTTATTAGAGAAGGTATGGGAAATAAATAGCATGCCATAGTGAAACTATTAAGAAACTCGCTTCACATTTATACCCTGACAGTGCCTTCCCTGGGAGTGGATCCCATACGCAGGATGACTGAGAGGCGTTGGTACAACGTACAACAAAAATCAAAGCCTCACATTGCCAAGTACAAGAATGAACACGGCAGACTGGTATTTTTTTTGAGTTGTTATGTCTTTAAATGTAAAACTTATATTAGTTTTTTACGTGCTCACAGAATGCAGCTATACTGGCCACAAATAAGGCCTTTATTTCAGCTTAAAGTTAATAAGTTCATAGCAGTGAACTGCATATTTGATATAGATATTTTTTTTAATTTTCATCTGTCAATGACTATCAATCTATCTAAATACCTTGGCTGTCTTCCCCCAATGAAGGGTGGTAGCAAAGACAGGCACACACTCACTCACACATTCACACTCATGTACACCACTCTCTCAGCTGCACAGCCCCTGAGGGAGTAAAAAGGGCCCTCACTGCCCTCACTGTACGGGGTATTAGCTGCATAGTTCAGACAGGGAACTTCCGCACCAAGGCTTCACAGCATACACTGGTTTACCCCTGCCCCTTCATAACGATGATATTTCCCCCCAGCACCTGAGTGCCTCACATGTGCGGCACCACAGATGCGCAGGCGCCTTCCTAACTATGACATTAACTGTGGTAGATAAACTGGTGTATGACGTCATAGGCTGGTCGTCTCATGTTTTTTTTGTTTTTTTTTCCTTTTTTTTTCTTTTTTTCTTTTTTACGTCTTGGCCTATTGCACCGGTTGGCTTCTTCCCGGTGGATCCTGATGGTCGGTCCAAGGCTTCTTCCCGGTGGGTCCTGATGGTCGGCCCAGCCCGTTCTGGCGCAGGCGAGTGTTTATAGTGGCGCCATCTTGCATTGGCTCATGCTGCCCTCCCGGAGCTCATCTTAATTCCTAGAATCTAGAGTTCGGGTTGATAGGTGGTCTTCTGGACAGCATGTGGGTAGTTTTAAGCAACTCGGCGGCGGCTGAAAAATCCCAGCTTGGTGGCACCGGTCGGGGATTGAACTCGCGTCCTCCTGAACGCGGGGCCGTCTTGCTATCTGTTCAGCCACCGCCTACCCATGTATTTGAAGGGGTACCAGAGCCATTCAGCATTGACACAGCTGATGATGTGCTAGGGATAGGACAGCAGCAGCAGTCAAGCAGCAGTGATATATTGATTGGCCTGTATGTTTTTGGCAAAAAACTTTAAAATGTTCATTAAAACAATTTATTAATAACTCTTAAATTCATATTCTTTGTAGATACATACTTTATCAGTCAATTACTTTACAACCAATAACAAATAGTGGAATACTTATGTTAATAAGTAATATTTCACCTTTATGACCCTTTTTCTTCAACTACCTATTTGAATTACATTCATTAATCATGACTAATATGTGACCCTTTTTTTCAGCCCTGCTGCTGTATTGCTAGAGACCATCCCAGCACATTGTTCATTACTCGTGGAAAACATACCATCAGCAGCTCCGGCAACAGCCACTGCTTCAACATCTGCTGTCCCTATGACACCTGCCACTGCTTCATTATCTGCTGGCCCAATGGCACCTGCCACTGCAAGGGATGACAATGAAGCTGCTCCACCACAGTCACCACCTACTTCATCGGAGTTAAGAGATGCCTTTCATAGGGCAGCAGCATAATTTTTCGATGCTGGGGCTGAATATTACTGCCTCAAGGCTATGATTTTGTCACTATTTTTGTTTATTTCTGAGGAGATTAGGGTGGAAGGAGTGACAAAAAATCTCTGCTGTTTTTCGACACACATGGTTAGCAAATTCATTCAAAGTAAAAAATTTACCCGAAAAAAAATTGTGTGCCATTGTGAGTGGGTTCACTTGAGATTGGGCGCCAATACGCCTCCGTGGTCTAGTGGTCAGCGTGCCTGGCTTCTACTCCGCGGGCCCGGGTTTGAATGCTGGCCAGGGCAGTCGGCGTGCAGCTCACCCAGCTGTTCATCCTCCCTCTCGGGCTGGTCGATAAATGGGTACCTGGGGAAACCTGGGGAAACTGTGGTAACCTGGATGTCACACTGGCCCTAAGTCCCGGGGTAATGGGCTCCCTCCCACCACAGGGTCAAGGGCCAATGCTACGGAGATGAGCACCGAGACCACGTGCTGCTACAATGTATGCCCCCAACTTTACTTTACCTTTATTGGCTCGACTGACAGAGACATGGCTTTGTATGTCGAAGGTCCCTGGTTCAATCCCCACAGCCAGCACTCTCTAACTCAGATTTTTCTGAGTTCCCTAGATTAATATCTCAATGTTTAATGAGAAGATTTTCACCGGCACCCAATCGTTGGTGTTACAAGATACTTTGTTACAATCAGGGGCGTCATTTGGACTTCAAAAGTGGGGACTTTATATATATATATATATATATATATATATATATATATATATATATATATATATATATATATATATATATATATATATATATATATATATATATATATATATATATATATATATATATATATATATATATATATATATATATATATATATATATATATATATATATATATATATATATATATATATATATATATATATATATTACCATCATTAGCTTATAGCACCTTTAGGCACCGATCATATTAGCATTTTATGTAGTCTGTGATGCAGGAAGGATATTCATTAGCACCTAATTAGACTCATGCTGCTCTCTAGTGCTCTCTGATTCACTCACAATTAAAGATATAGTACCTATATGGTAGCATTGAGTAATCTTAGGTCACTTGGTAAAGTGTTCACCTAAGTGCGACCCAAGCAGACAACATAAACCTTAGCGTGTTTGCAAGCTGAGTGCTAATTGGCATAATAATAAAAGATGCTGAAAACTGGATTCCACTACTTTATTAAATACATGAGTAATTATATACTGAATTTGTAATGGAGCCGAGATAAAAAAGCTATGTTTTTCAGTGGTCATACCATTATCTCATGAAAATAAATAGGTTAACATATATAATTTATAACTACGTATCTTGTTATGACTATTGCACGTTAATACCATAGCTTTGAATCCAATGATGAATATCTTCAAGCAAGACACAAATAGCAACAGATTGGTCACCAATTCACTCAGTAAACACAATACTAAAGAAAAGTATACACTGAATTCGCAATAAAGTTGTTTTTCCTCTTGGAACTTTGTAAACAGAAACCAAGTAACCTCGTTTTACTTCACTCATAAGTCATGATGTACGCGATGTGGTCGCCTCGATCTTTCGTTCCTCCTCCCTTACACTCGCAGACGTCACTAACAAGCTTTCTTACCACCATTATCTCCATACGAATGACCGGCAGGAGTAATTTGTTTTTCTAACTCGATTTTAAAGCACAACAATAATTATCAATCATATTTTAAATTACATTTTAATGCAATTCTAATGTTATCTTTTTTATATGCATGTGTGTAGTGTGTACCTTTCTGCTACAAATAAAAAAAATGTCCTCATGTTTCGTTTTCCTTTAATCAAATATTTTACATTTTAATCAATAACAAAGGCATCAAACACTAATTGTATGTTCAAGTTATGTAAGTTTTTTTTTCTGTTCCCATAAACTACTTCGTTTTCCTTTGGTGCTATTATTTTCACATGGGTGCAGTCTATCACTCCCACAACACCGGGAAAATGTGCAAGTTGGTAAAATTCTGCTTGCTCTTCACGGATCTCCGCCCTATCAAGGGAAACTGGATAAACCTCCCGACTACCTACGGGGCACTGAGGGCGGCCAGAGTTTCCACAATCACCCTGCTTGCACTACTCTGGCTAACCCCAAACTCATCACTTGAACACTGCTGCATTTTTCCTGTAGTCAAGTCTCTTTAAGTCAAAATCACTTTCAACCCCGGGGTGAGGGAATGCTCCCTCTGAACTGGATCTTGTAGCTCTATTCTCACCAAATCAGCCACATATTTCATTCCTGCACGGTCTAATATGTATCTCTTGACAAGTTCACTATCGATATACAGTTCCAAAGAGTCCTTTCCAACTCTAAAATTGCGGGGGTGGGCTGGGCGAAGAACTCCGGCGGCCATGTTGATATGGGTCTGGGTCTAGGATTTACTATTAACTTTCCTATTAAGGGTTTAGAAGTCCTCGCCAGCACTCCCAAGTTAATACCGAAGTTAATATTAGGTATTAGGCTAATAGTTGGTGAGGATACACTTTGAGAGGGAAGTTAATAGTAAAGTTGAAAGTTAATACCAAGTTTAGTATTAATAGTTGACGAGGATGCGGCCTCTGGTCTCTGGCTCTCTACCCCTCTCCTACCCAACCACTCCCTTCCGGGCCTTTCCCACCGTTGCCCATCCACTCCTAGCCCTCTCCCCTTACCCATCGTCTTCCAAGCCACCTCCCCTGGACCCAAACCCACCCTTCCGGCACACCGCAGCCGCTCCACGTTCCCCTTTCCCTGCTCAATAGCGAAATATTGTCGCTCGTATGCAGGTCTTCACTTTATTGAAGCTTATAATTGCTAATTTCCCCACGACCTGCAATTTATGTAAGAAGTGTTTTGATTACGACTCTATCCGGAAGGTTACAGTATATACACAACCTAATAAGTGTTATCAGTGTGTAAAATATATTAATTACTATGCGTATTCACATTGCAGGCAATACGAGGCCCTCATCACACATTGTCCATCTAATGTGGCCCTGCCAGCCAAAAAGGTTGAGCACCACTGTTGTAGGACATACTGGTGAGAATAAGAAAGAAATATCAACCAATGCACCACGGACAGAGGAATGATGGATGACATCACAGTGGGTCGCCCTGGTCTTCTCTCCCGTGTGCCACGGCACAGGTTAGGTATGTGTAGGTTTGACTTGGTTAAGCTAGATCAGGTTAGGCAATGAAATGAATTCGTTAGTTATATTTGTTTTTTGACAAATACATGATAAACTTCATTATTTGCGGGCTGTATAGACACAGTATAGTGTATAAATTTTCGTTGGAAAAGAAAATTGTCTTGAGGAACCATGCTGCTGACTGATAACGCAAGTATGTTATTCTACATAATGCCTAACCTGCATGTATGTTATACTGATTGTCTAATAAATATTATAATCTCAAACGAAAATGACGGAAGAGTAACATGTTAAAGCGTACTACATTATGCAGATGCATTTAAGAATCCACATTTAGGCACTATGGGAGAGTATGCATATAAGAAACATAAGGAAGCTTAACCTCAATAAAATAGCAAAATAGATAAACAAATTAATGTACATTAACTTCAATATTCTTGAGTTGTTTCTGCAATGAGTTATGAAATGTCTCCTGTGGTGTCTACATTGATATATCAGATAGTGCCATTGATTGTGTCATCAGGGGTGTCTTCAGTTGTCTTCAATTGCGTTTAAAGTGGTGTCCACAGTTGTGTTTCAAATGATTTCCCTAGATGTGTCTTCCGTGGTATTTTCAGTTGAGTCTTTAGTTGTGTTTTTAGTAGTGTAATTAGTGTTGTCCCCAGTGGAATCTTTAAGTGACTTCTTCAGTTGTGATTTCAACTCAGTCCTAAGATGTATTTCCAATTGTGTCCTTTGCGGTTTTTAGTGGAGTCGTCAAAATGTCTTCAGGAGAGTCTCATGTAGTGTAGGTTTGAGAGCCGCAGTTGTATCATCCGTGGAGATTTCATGTCAGAGTGGGTTTCAGTTCAGTCTCAGTAGGTTTTGTAGGCCGTGTCCAGTTGTATCATCGTGGGATTTCATTAGTAAAGACGTCAGCTGTGTCTTCCGTGGATGTTTCAGTGGAGCTGTCAGTTTTCTCTTTAAGTGGAGTTTTCAGTGAAACTATTAGACGTGTCTTCAGTGGAGTTTCAGTTGAGCCGTCAGTTGTGCCTTTAGTGGATGTTTCAGTTGAGCCGTCAGTTGAATCTTCCGTGGAGGTTTCAGTGGAGCTATCAATTGTGACTTCCGTGGAAGTTTCAGTGGAGCCGTCAGGTGTGTCTTAAGGAAAGGTTTCAGTGGAGCCGTCAGTTGTGTGTGACTTCAGTGGATGTTTCAGTGGAGCTGTCAATTGTGTCTTAAGTTGTGTCTTCAGTTGTGTCCGCAACTGTGTCCTCAGTTGTGTCTTCATTTGTGTCTTCAGTTGTGTCATCAGTTGCGTCCTCAGTTGTGTCTTCAGTTGTGTCTTCAGTGGTGTGTTCAGTTGTGTCTTCAGTTGTGTCTTCAGTGGTGTTTTCAGTTGTGTCCTTAGTTGTGTCTTCAGGTGTGTCTTCAGTTGTGTCTTCAGTTGTGTCCTCAGGTGTGTCTTCAGTTGTGTCTTCAGTTGTGTCTTCAGTGGTGTCTTCAGTTGTGTCTTCAGTTGTGTCCTCAGTTATGTCCTCAGCCGTGTCTTCAGTTGTGTTTTCAGTTGGGTCTTCAGTTGTGTCATTGTCTTCAGTTGTGTCCTCAGGTATGTCCTCAGTTGTATCTTCAGTTGTGTCTTCAGTTGTGTCCTCAGTTGTTTCTTCAGTTGTGTCTTCAGTGGTGTCTTCAGTTGTGTCTTCAGTTGTGTCTTCAGTGGTGTCTTCAGTTGTGTCTTCAATTGTGTCCTCAGTTGTGTCTTCAGTTGTGTCTTCAGTGGTGTCTTCAGTTGTGTCCTCAGTTGTGTCCTGAGCTGTGTCTTCAGTTGTGTCTTCCGTTGTGTCTTCCGTTGTGTCTTCAGTTGTGTCTTCAGTTGTGTCAACAGTTGTGTCTTCCGTTGTGTCTTCAGTTGTCTCTTCAGTTGTGTCTTCAGATGTGTCCTCAGTTGTGTCAACAGTTGTGTCTTCAGTTGTGTCTTCAGTTGTGTCTTCAGTTGTGTCCTCAGTTGTGTCTTCAGTTGTGTCTTCAGTTGTGTCTTCAGTTGTGTCTTCAGTTGTGTCTTCAGTTGTGTCTTCAGTTGTGTCTTCAGTTGTGTCTTCAGTTGTGTCTTCAGTTGTGTCTTCAGTTGTGTCTTCAGTTGTCTCTTCAGTTGTGTCTTCAGTTGTGTCTTCAGTTGTGTCTTCAGTTGTGTCTTCAGTTGTGTCCTCAGTTGTGTCTTCAGTTGTGTCTTCAGTTGTGTCTTCAGTTGTGTCTTCAGTTGTGTCTTCAGTTGTGTCTTCAGTTGTGTCTTCAGTTGTGTCTTCAGTTGTGTCCTCAGTTGTGTCTTCAGTTGTGTCTTCAGTTGTGTCTTCAGTTGTGTCTTCAGTTGTGTCTTCAGTTGTGTCTTCAGTGGTGTCTTCAGTTGTGTCTTCAGTTGTGTCTTCAGTTGTGTCCTCAGTTGTGTCTTCAGTGGTGTCTTCAGTGGTGTTTTCAGTGGTGTCTTCAGTTGTGTTTTCAGTTGTGTCTTCAGTGGTGTCCTCAGTTGTGTCTTCAGTTGTGTCTTCAGTGGTTTCTTCAGTTGTGTCTTCAGTTGTGTCCTCAGTTGTGTCTTCAGTGGTTTCTTCAGTTGTGTCTTCAGTTGTGTCCTCAGTTGTGTATTCAGTAGTGTCTTCAGTTGTGTCTTCAGTTGTGTCCTCAGTGGTGACTTCAGTTGTGTCCTCAGTTGTGTCTTCAGTTGTGTCTTCAGTTGTGTCCTCAGTGGTGTCTTCAGTGGTGTCGTCAGTTGTGTCTTCAGTTGTCTCTTCTGTGGTGTCTTCAGTGGTGTCTTCAGTTGTGTCCTCAGTTGTGTCTTCAGTTGTGTCTTCAGTTGTGTCCTCAGTTGTGTCTTCAGTTGTGTCTTCAGTTGTGTCCTCAGTTGTGTCTTCAGTTGTGTCTTCAGTGGTGTCTTCAGTTGTGTCTTCAGTTGTGTCTTCAGTTGTGTCCTCAGTGGTGTCTTCAGTGGTGTCTTCAGTTGTGTCCTCAGTTGTGTCTTCAGTGGTGTCTTCAGTTGTATCTTCAGTTGTGTCCTCAGTTGTGTCCTCAGTTGTGTCTTCAGTGGTGTCTTCAGTTGTGTCCTCAGTTGTGTTTTCAGTTGTGTCCTCAGTGGTGTCTTCAGTGGTGTCTTCAGTTGTGTCTTCAGTTGTGTCCTCAGTTGTGTCTTCAGTTGTGTCCTCAGTTGTGTCTTCAGTGGTGTTTTCAGTGTTGTCTTCAGTTGTGTCCTCAGTTGTGTCCTCAGTGGTGTTTTCAGTTGTGTCTTCAGTGGTGTTTTCAGTTGTGTCTTCAGTGGTGTCCTCAGTTGTGTATTCAGTTGTGTCTTCAGTGGTTTCTTCAGTTGTGTCTTCAGTTGTGTCCTCAGTTGTGTCTTCAGTGGTGTCTTCAGTGGTTTCTTCAGTTGTGTCTTCAGTTGTGTCCTCAGTTGTGTCCTCAGTTGTGTCCTCAGTTGTGTCTTCAGTTGTGTCCTCAGTTGTGTCTTCAGTGGTGTTTTCAGTTGTGTCTTCAGTTGTGTCCTCAGTTGTGTCCTCAGTGGTGTCTTCAGTGGTGTCCTCAGTTGTCTCTTCAGTTGTGTCTTCAGTTGTGTCTTCAGTTGTGTCGTCAGTTGTCTCTTCAGTTGTGTATTCAGTTGTGTCTTCAGTTGTGTCTTCAGTTGTGTCTTCAGTGGTGTCTTCAGTTGTGTATTCAGTTGTGTCTTCAGTTGTGTCCTCAGTGGTGTCTTCAGTTGTGTCTTCAGTTGTGTCTTCAGTGGTGTCTTCAGTTGTGTCTTCAGTTGTGTCTTCAGTGGTGTCTTCAGTGGTGTCTTCAGTGGTGTCTTCAGTTGTGTCTTCAGTTGTGTTTTCAGTTGTGTCTTCAGTGGTGTCCTCAGTTGTGTCTTCAGTTGTGTCCTCAATGGTTTCTTCAGTGGTGTCTTCAGTTGTGTCTTCAGTTGTGTCCTCAGTGGTGTCTTCAGTGGTGTCTTCAGTGGTGTCTTCAGTGGTGTCTTCAGTTGTGTCCTCAGTTGTGTCTTCAGTTGTGTCTTCAGTTGTATCTTCAGTGGTGTCCTCAGTTGTGTCTTCAGTGGTGTTTTCATCTGTATCTTCAATGGTGTCCTCAGTTGTGTCTTCAGTGGTGTCTTCAGTTGTGTATTCTGTGGTGTCTTCAGTTGTGTCCTCAGTTGTGTCTTCAGTGGTGTTTTCAGTTGTATCTTCAGCTGTGTCTTCAGTTGTGTTCTCAGTTGTGTCTTCAGTTGTGTCTTCAGTGGTGTCTTCAGTTGTGTCTTTAGTTGTGTCTTCAGTTGTTTCCTCAGTGGTGGCTTCAGTGGTGTCTTCAGTTGTGTCCTCAGTTGTGTTTTCAGTGGTGTCTTCAGTTGTATCTTCAGTTGTGTCCTTAGTTGTGTCCTCAGTTGTGTCTTCAGTGGTGTCTTCAGTTGTGTCCTCAGTTGTGTCTTCAGTTGTGTCCTCAGTGGTGTCTTCAGTGGTGTCTTCAGTTGTGTCTTCAGTGGTGTCCTCAGTTGTGTCCTCAGTTGTGTCTTCAGTTGTGTCCTCAGTTGTGTCTTCAGTGGTGTCTTCAGTTGTGTCTTCAGTTGTGTCCTCAGTTGTGTCCTCAGTTGTGTCTTCAGTTGTGTCCTCAGTTGTGTCTTCAGTGGTGTTTTCAGTTGTGTCTTCAGTTGTGTCCTCAGTGGTGTCTTCAGTGGTGTCCTCAGTTTTGTCCTCAGTTGTGTCTTCAGTTGTGTCCTCAGTTGTGTCTTCAGTTGTGTCCTCAGTTGTGTCTTCAGTGGTGTTTTCAGTTGTGTCTTCAGTTGTGTCCTCAGTGGTGTCTTCAGTTGTGTCTTCAGTTGTGTCTTCACTTGTGGCTTCAGTTGTGTCTTCAGTTATGTTTTCATTGCTCTCTTCACAAGTAATTTCGCTGGAATCTTCACTAGAGTCGCTACTCTCATTGCATTTAACATCATTATCGCATCCAGAGTTGTGGTTCCCAGAGGACTCGGAGTTTTCTGATTCATGTGAGTTGGAGATGCTCAGCATTATTTCAATTGATATGCTATGTCCGTGGGAGGAGTTATGGTTTACACAGTCTTCGCATGTGAAATTTTTGTGATGCCCTTTGTTTTCCACAGGTCCATGAACACCCGTCCTGTGAGAAGTAAAATTTGATGAAACAACATTCTCGTTTAGTTGCAGCAGATGAACTCTGTTTTTTTTTTGTTTTTTTTTCTAATATATGATGCGAATTATGTATGAGTCTTCCTTTAATTATATGTCTGCTGTATAATATCTTTATCCATATCTTGATGTTACAATACATTAGCTAGTTATTGTATAGAAAGAAAAACAGATGTGTCTAATCGAGGAATGTGAAAATAAATGTTTGTTTTGACATACTTTTAAGATAACATATGAGACATGACCCGACAAGCTCGTTATCAATAACATGGCACTTCTACCGAAACGCGTATGAAAACTATAATAATTATATGTCAATTAAGCGTGTTTTTTTTTATTATTTAAAATATTGTCATGTTTTTTGTTTTTTTTTGTTTTTTTGTATACGTCGCGGATTATTGCGCTGTTAGGGTTTTTCACTGGTAGGGCCTGATGGTCGGCCCAGTCCGTTGTGGCGCTGACGAGTGTTTATAGTGGCGCCATCTTTTTGGGGCTCATACTGTCCCCCGGAGCGCATCTCTTAGCCTCTCTTTGGAGAGGTAGGCCTAATCTGGAGTTCGGGTTGTTAGGTGGTCTTCAGGGCAGCATGTGGGTAGTCTTAGGCCACTCGGCGTTAACTGAAAGATCCCAGCCGTTTGATGGCCAGGATTCGAACCCGCGTCTCTCCTGGATCTTCCGGACGCCGCGCCGGCACGCTAACCACTCAGCCACTGCCTTCCCAATGAGTTAATATAAGGTATAATACTGTTTCCCGATGACATGATTATACACATAGAGTAGACATATAGTAAAGTAAAAACTGCCGTCGGCAGCTCCGCCTCTCCTGATGGGCCGACCTCCCATAGCAAATCTCGCTTCAGCTCATTCCTTCGCTGCCCATCATTGGTTCGACTACTCTTTCCTGCCCATGCTGGTCATCGACTCTTTCTCCATGGTAAGTCAACTGCCCTTCGTATATGGCCTTGTAATATATATATCATCATTTGCTGATTCTTGCCATTAAAAGAGTTACTAGTAAAATGAGGAGTAAAATGGAAAAATACCCCCCCAAAAAATGTAATACATATATCGTCATGTGTATATGACTGTATGACTGTATGTGCTACTGTATGTGCGAACATCGCGAAGACGTGAGAGAAAACACTGGGCAGCGGTTAGCGGGCGGTGATCAGCCGCTCCGCGCGCTGGGTGTGGCTTGCTTATCTTCGTGCGATTCGCTCACATAAACTATTGTGTAAAACTGTTCATATAGTTAAAATACAGCACAGCATTTTCATGTCCCTGTGAGAGAGAGAACTAAAGTGAACTAAAGTGAACTTATAACGGCTACCGCTCGGCCACAACATAATCCACATCATTTAACTTAAGGGCTATTCTGTTATCTCACCTACTACAATCCTCTTGTGAAGCAGACAACGGGAACACCGGCCCTGTGACGAATGAGATAACAGTTCGCGCCTTAAACTTAACACATAAAACTAACTTGGGTAGGCGGTGGCCGAACTGATAGCGTACTGGGCCTACATTCACCGCGTGATGGACGACGCGGGTTCGAATCCTCGGATTTTTCAGTCACCGCCGAGTGGCTTAAAACTACCCACATGCTGTCCTGAAGACCACCCATCAACTCGGACTCTAGAGGAAGCCGTCCAAGCGAATCAAGAACGAGTTCCGGGGGGCAGCATGAGCCACTGCAAGATGGCGCCACTATAAACACTCGCCTGCGCCAGAACGGGCTGGGCCGACCATCAGGTCCCACCTGGAAGAAGCCTTGGGCCGACCATCAGGCCCCACCAGGAAGATGCCTACCGGCGCAATATGAAACAGCGTAAAAAAAAAAAAAAAAAAAAAAAAAAAAAATTTAAAAAGTAAATACTTTAAAAACGGGTAACAGCCTGGCTCTTTCCCGCCCCACTCCGCACTATCAAAGATAGGTGGAGTGTGTGTGCGTGTGTGTGTTTGTGTGTGTTCTTGTGTGTGTTTGTGTGTGTGTGTGTGTGTGTGTGTGTGTGTGTGTGTGTGTGTGTGTGTGTGTGTGGTTTATTGCGCCAAAGTTGTGTTGTTTCGTAACTGTCGCTACTCTGCCACCTCAACCCCGCCCTATTCTGCACTATCTACGATAGATGAAGTGTGTGTGTGTGTGTGTGTGTGTGTGTGTGTGTGTGTGTGTGTGTGTGTTTACAGCAGAGGAGTCAGTTCAAGGGCATCAAAAAGGTAACAGATGTGAAAAAAAGCCCGCTACTTACTGGTCCCGAACAGAGGTCAAAGAAGTGTCCAAAAACAGAGGTCAATTTCGGGAGGAGAGGTGTCCTGATACCCTCCTCTTGAAAGAGTTCAAGTTGTAGGCAGGGGGAAATACAGATGAAGGAAGATTTTTCCAGAGTTTACCAGCGTGAGGGATTAAAGAGTGAAGATGCTGGTTAACTCTTGCGCCAGAGATTTGGACAGTAAAGCGATGAGCTTGAGTAGAAAGTCGTGTGTTGCGAGGCCACGGGAGGGGGGGAGGCATGCAGTTAGCAAGTACAGAAGAGCAGTCACCATGAAAATATCGATAGAAGATAGAAAGAGAGGCAACATGGCGGCGAAATTTAAGAGGTAGAAGACTATCAGTAAAAGGAGGAGAGTTGATGAGACGAAGAGCCTTAGACTCCACTCTGTCCAAGAGAGCTGTGTGAGTGGAGCCCCTCCACACGTGAGATGCATGCTCCATACGAGGGCGGACAAGGCCCCTGTAAATGGATAGCAACTGTGCGGGGGAGAAGAACTGGCGGAGACGGTACAGAACGCCCAGCCTCGAGGAAGCTGATTTAGCGAGAAAGGAGATATGAAGTTTCCAGTTGAGATTTTGAGATAAGGATAGACCGAGGATGTTTAGTGTTCAAGAAGGTGACAGCTGAGTGTTGTCAAAGAATAGGGGATAGTTATTTGGAAGATTGTGTCGAGTGGATAGGTGGAGAGACTGTGTTTTTGAGACGTTGAAGGACACCAAGTTGTTCTTGCCCCAGTCGGAAATAATAGAAAGGTCTGAGGCTAAGCGTTCTGCCGCCTCCATCTTGGAATCATTTAGTTCCTGTTGGGTGGGTCTTCTATTAAAAGAAGTTGAGTAATGCAGAGTACAGTCATCGGCGTAAGAATGGACAGGACAGTTCTTTTTGGAAAGATCATCAATGAACAACAGAAAGAGAGTGGGAGATAGGACAGAACCCTGTGGAACACCACTATTAATAGGTTTAGGAGAAGAGCAGTGACCGTCTACCACAGCAGAAATAGAACGGTCAGAGAGGAAGCTTGAGATAAAGGTACAGAGAGAAGGATAGAAACCGTAGGAGGGTAGTTTGGAAAGCAAGATTTGTGCCAGACTCTATCAAAGGCTTTTGATATGTCCAGCGCAATAGCAAAGGTTTCACCGAAGCGGCTAAGAGAGGATGACCAAAAGTCAGTTAGGAAGGGAAGATCACCAGTAGAACGCCCCTTGCGGAACCCATACTGGCGATCAGATAGAATGTGTAGATGTGGGTGTGTACATTGGCGCCAAAGGTTTTCCCGCCACACTCTGCACCATCAACAATAGGTGGAAGGTATGTGTGTGTGTGTGTGTGTGTGTGTGTGTGTGTGTGTGTGTGTGTGTGTGTGTGTGGTTTATTGCGCCGAAGGTGCGTTGTCTCGTAGCTATCGCTATTCAACCCCTCCTCACCCGCCCCATTCTGCACTATCAAAGATAAGTGGAGTGTGTGTGCGTGTGTGTGTGTGTGTGTGTGTGTGTGTGTGTGTGTGTGTGTCCGTGGTTTATGTCGTCGAGGGTGCGTTGTCTCGTAGTTGTCGCTACACATCGCCCCCACCCCCGCCCCACTCTGTACTAATTTTTTTTTTTTTTTTTTTTACGTGCTAGCTTATAGCGGTGGTAGCCTTTCTTGAGGGGCCTGGATGATAGTCAGCAGCAACCCGTCATAGCGCAAGCAAGTGTTTTATAGTGGCGCCATATTTTTTTTGGCTCATGCTGTCCCCCCGGAGCTCGTTCATGTTTTACTTGGACGGTTTCCTCTTGAGTCCGGGTTGATGGGTGGTATTCAGGGCAGCATGTGGGTAGTCTTAAGCCACTCGGTGATGACTAAAAATTCCAAAGTGATAGCGGCGAATCCGAACCCGCGTCGTCCATCACGCGGTTAATGCAAGGCCCGTACGCTAACCATTCACCCACCGCCTGTGTGTATGTGTGTGTGTGTGTGTGTGTGTGTGTGTGTGTGTGTGTGTGTGTGTGAGAGAGAGAGAGAGAGAGAGAGAGAGAGAGAGAGAGAGAGAGAGAGAGAGAGAGAGAGAGAGAGAGAGAGAGAGAGAGAGAGAGAGAGAGAGAGAGAGAGAGAGAGATAGTGTGTGTACTGTGTGTGTGTGTGTGTGTGTGTGTGGTTTATGGCGCCGAGGGTGCGTTGTCTCGCAGCTGTCGCTACTCATCCTCTCCTCCCCCGCCCAACTGTGCACTGTCTACAGTAGGTGGAGTGGGTAAGGGTGAGGACTCTGGCACCGAGGGCTTCCCGGCTCCACACTGCACTGTCTATGATAGGTGGAATGTGTGTGTGTGTGAGGGGGGGGGCTATGGTGCCGATGGTGCCTTGTCTCGTAGCTGTCGCTATTCAGTCCTTCCTTCCCCGCCCCACTCTGCACTGTCTACAATAGGTGGAGTGGTTAATTGTGTGGACTTTGGTACCGAGGGCTTCCCGGCCCCACTCCGCACTATCTATGATAGGTAGAGTATGTGTGTTTTTTTTTTTGGGGGGAGGCTATGGCGCCGAGGTTGCTTTGCTTCGTAGCCGTCGCAACTTAGCCCCTCCTCCCCCGCCCCTCTCTGCACTATCGGCGATAGGTCGGTGGATGGGTGTGGATGATGGCACCTACTAACGGTTTCAGGGGCAATGTTCCCCTGTTTTTCGCAAATAAAACTTTAACAAAGCTTCGGACAAGGATGTTATTTTGGCAGTGGATGTCTGAGACCCCGACCTAATGGGCAAAAATATGATTTGGTGTCACATGTGGATAATGAAGCACTTATAAGAGTAAATCTAGGATAAACTTTGCTAAAAGTTAGAGGCACTGTGAGCGAAGCTAGCCCCACCAACGACAAAGGTGTTGTTGGATAGTTGGGTGGGGATGATTGTGTGAGGAAGGAAAGGTTGGGTTTGGGGGAGGTTGGTGAACCAACAAGGGATGAAGCCAGAAACTACTGCTCGCTTACATACATGCAGCATGTACTTCCAATAGTCACATTTTCCATGTAAATGATAAGTAATTTCCTTCGAGTAAAACAGTATCTCCCCAACTGATAGTCCATATAAGGAACATCCATTTTTACAGTAGATTAAATATTGCTACGGTGTGTGTGTGTGTGTGTGTGAAGCAGTAAGACATAATTGCTGGTTGGATGGATGATTACTCATACGTCAGAGCTAAACGTCACATCGACGTCACGAGAAGATGAGTGGGGCGGGGTTAGCCTCGCTCACAGTGCCTCTAACTTTTAGCCAAGTTTACCCTAAATTTACTCCTATAAGTGCTTCATTATCCACATGTGACACCAGATCATCAAATCATATATTTGCCCATTAGGTCGGGGTCTCAAACATTCACTGCCAAAATAACATCCTTGTCCGACGCTTTGTTAAACTTTTATTTGCGAAAAACAGGGGAACACGGCCCCTGAAACCGTTAGTAGGGTGCTGCGATTTGTAACTTTTGCTACCAGCCCCTCCTCCTTGCCCTTCTCTACTATCTTCTTGCCCAGGAAGTAGAGTTGGGTCACGGTCTTTCTTGGAACCCTGGCCTGCACTTCCCCTCCCTCTTCTCCACTCGCTGGTTGAAGGCAAGGGGTTGAGTTTTGCTGATCCTGCCTTCTGGAGTTGCACCGCTGGAGCTTTGCCGTCCCTCTCCCCTTCTCCCTGCTGGTCAAATGGCAGGACGGAGTGCAGTGTTTTTGTTGCTGCTCTACGTCCCCCCTCACACCCACCACCACCCTTCTCCATTCGCTGCCTAATAGCTCTACTTTCCTGTCTATCTAAACTCTAAAGCTATTGAATCGATCCTTAACCGGAAGATTCAAAAGCACCTATCCACTTTCGATCTTCTTTCCGATTCCCATTATGGGTTCCGCAAGGGGCGTTCTACTGGTGATATTCTTGCTTTCTTAACTGACTCCTGGTCATCCTCTCGCTGCCCACACACGCAGAGGACTGGCGTCACGATTCTGTGAGGACAATCATTTCTGGACTAGCCTTAACCTCAAACCTTGCTCTTTTTTTTTTTTTTTTTGATTAGGGTAGAAGGAACCTTGAGCCCTTCAACGCATCAAAAACAAAAATTTTCCATCTATCAACTCGACACAATCTTCCAAACACCTATCCCCTATTCTTCGACAACACTTAGCTGTCCCTTTTTTGTACAATTAACATCCTCGGCCTATCCTTAGCTTAAAATCGCAACTGGGAACTTCACGTCTCCTCTTTTATTAAATCAGCTTCCTCGAGGTTGGGCGTTCTGTATTGTCTCCGCCAGTTATTTTCCCCTGCACAAATGCTTTCCATATATAAGGGCCTTGTCCGTCCTTGTATGGAGTATGCATCTCACGAGTGGGGGTGCTCCACACTCACAGTTCTCTTGGACAGAGTGAAGCCTAAGGCTCTTCATATCATCAGATCCCCTCTTCTTACTGACAGTTGCCTCTCTTTCTATCTTCTATCGATATTTTCATGCTGATTGCTCTTCTTAACTTGCTAACTGCATACCTCCCCCCCACCCACGGCCCCGCTGCACCCGACTTTCTACTCTAGCTCACCCCTATACTGTTCAAACCCCTTATGCAAGAGTTAACCAGCATATTTATTATTTCATTCCCTTCACTGGTAAACTCTTGAACAGCCTTCCTTCGTCTGTATTTTCTCCTGCCTATGACTTGACTTCTTTCAAGAAGAGTGTATCAAGACACCTCTCCATTCGAAATTGGTCTCCGTTTTCGCCACTCTTTTCTTTTCGGTTTGTGGGAGCAACGATTAGCGGACTTTTTTTTACTTTTTCTTTTTGTTGTCCTTGAGTTGCTTCCTGTGCATTAAAAAAAAAGGTGTTTCACACCTTTTTCCTTATCACTTGGACGCTCTCCTCCTCCACGGTAACCACAAGCAAAGCTGTGAGGCCCAGGGGTGCTCGTCGATTTTAATTAAGGTCTCGGGGCCATAAGTTCTGTTCCTCGCACGCCCCCTGCCTTCTGACTTACCTTTACCGTCCGGAAGAGTGTGCGGTCTGCCGAGGCTTGCTGGAGGGTAGTTTCACCTATGGAGGAGTGCCGCGCCTGGCGGGAGGAGGGGATGGGCTTTGCCGACCTTAAAGAGCGATGGACGACGGCCCTGAAGTCCCGCAACCACATGGACGGCAGCCTTTCATGGGCGGATCCAGCTCTGGGGTCTCCCTGGGTCTCGACTCCCCCTCCCGCCCCTCCGGAAAGTCCTACTCATCTCGTGCATCTTGGTCCTCTGGTTCTGGCTGCCTACGGTCGCTGTCAGTCGTGTTGGCTGTGGACGAGGACATGACAGCGTCTCCTGCCCCTCTCTCCGGCCACGAGTCCCAGGCCAGGGCCTTCTCGGGCCCATACGTCGCTGCCCAGGAAGAACAAGCCTTCCCAGGGACGTCCACGTTCTTCCCTTCCTTGACTCAGGGATGTGCACAGTGGATGAAGTCGGTAAATACCTTCATGTATAAAATGGAGGGCCTTTTGACCAACAAAAACCGTTATCCGTCTCCTCGAAGGTGCAGTTCGCTCTCTCCTGATCCCCTCTCGCCGAGGCCATGGCCTCATTGGACGACATCCAGGAGGAGCTGAGCGGGTCAGAGAGTGTGTTCCTACACTTGCGGAACCCATACTGGCGATCGGATGGAGAGCCAGAGGTTGTTAGATGCTTCAGAATTTTCCGGTTAAGGACTGATTTAAAAGCTTCGGAAAGACAGGAAAGTAAAGATATTGGACGGTAGTTTGAGGGATTGGTGCGGTCACCATTCTTAGGCACAGGCTATATGTAGGCGTACTTTCAGCAGGAAGAAAAGGAAGGTGTTGAAAGGCAGACGAAAGAATTTGACCAGGCAGGGTGTCAGCACGAAAGCACAGTTTTTAAGGACAATAGGAGGCACCCCATCAGGTCCATAAACCTTCTGAGAATTGAGGCCAGAGACGGCATATAAAACATCGCTCTGAAGAATTTTAATAACTGGTAGAGTGAAGTCATATGGGGTATGAGTGGGAGGAATATGCCCTGAATCATTCAGAGTGGAGTTATTAGAGAAAGTTTGAGCAAAGAGTTCAGCTTAAAAACATATGTGACAACAGTGCAGTCGTCGGAACTAAGAGATGGGGGAAACATGAATAAGTAAAATGATTATTTGGCTAGGTGCTACCAGTGTCTGGAAGAATTAGAGAAAGCAAGTTTTTGACAATTTATACTAATGAAAGAGTTTCTGATTAGTCGGAGAATAGATTTGGCGCGATTCCGGACGGAAATGTAAAGATCATGATTAGCAGGAGTACGAAGTCTTTTTGTAACCCTTTGTAAGCTGCCTCTCTCTCTTTGACAGCACGACAACAACAGAGACTGAATCAAGGCATTTTAGCATGAGGAGTAGAGAAAGAACGTGGAATGTGTGAATTCCAAAATCAATCACCTCATTGATGCGCTGGGCACATATATAGGGGTTTCTCTTTTGGAAGCAGTAATCATTCCAGGGAAAATCGGAAAAGTACATCCTCAGGTCTTACCACCGAGCTGAACCAAAATGGTAGAAGCACCGCCTCTTTGGTGGGTCCAGAGGCTGTACAGGAGCGATAGGACAGAAAACAAAAATAAGGTTGTGATAGGAGGATCCCAAAGGGTTAGAGGTTATAAAAAGGTCTAGTATTTTGGGTGTTTCTCCAAGGCGGTCAGGAACATACGTCAAGATTGCTGAACCAACTGATAAGCTAATGAACCGCCTCTTTGGTGGGTCTAGATGTTATACAGGAGCGATAGTACAGAATGTAGAATAACGCTGTGATCGGAGTATCCTTTATAAAAAAAATATATATATTTTACGTAACTCCACTTTGGACGAGTCAGGGCATATTTCTCCTACTTAACCCCCATCAGATTATACTATGCTTGTTATTAGAACACTTACGAATGATGTCGTCTATTCCATCGCTTGCCTCAGTTCTTAGAAGACTTATGGGTCTGATGGAGTGCCTCCTATTGTCATAAAAATTATGCCTTCCTGATGACACCCTGCCTGGTCAAACTCTCTGTCTGTGCCGTTCAATATTCACCTTCCTTTCCTGCTGGAAGTACGTCTACTTACAGCCTGTGCCTATGAAGGGAGACCGATTTAATCCCTCAAACTACCGTCTTATAGCTCTACTTGCTTGTCTTTCTAAGGCTTTTGAGACAATCCTCAACAAGAAAACAGAAGCTTTCGACAGGCTTTGCTTTCTAAAGAATTCACCTATGGATTATATCCCTCCCTCTGAAATTATATCGCCAGTTTCCTTTCCAGATGATGTCTCAGCTGTGGTACACGGTCACTGTCCTTTCCCTAAACCTATTATAAAAACGTAACACGTTGTCAAGGCCAAGTTTAAGTATCTTCTGAACCAGGGATTGGATTAACCTATTCATCGTCTCTGCGGGAGTAACCAAGCCTATCAACGCCCTCCGAAGCTTCATTCACCTCGGACGCTATTTCACTGCTTTGGACGAAAGCGACGTGGATTCTTCCGCTTCTCACCAAGGCAGATTGGACTACCCAACTATCGACTCCACACTCCTGCAATGGGCCGGGCAGGTTTGGCATTCCGTATCGTCCCCCATCTCAAGGGACGAACCCACCGGTGACCCGACTGGCTTGGTACTTCATGGAGCTGAGAGAGGTGGACTGTTTCGCATTCTGCCGTTGCCTCCGTTTCTTGCCGGACCGAGAGGGCGTCTTCCAATTAACTGCAAGAGAGAAGCGGACCGACAGGTCTTCCGCCATCCCGTGTTGTGGGCTGGACCCGTGACCGCAGTTTGCCTCTACTCTACCACCCTCAGCATAGGTCACCCCTGGCACAACCTTTACATTGTGGAAACCTCGTTTGGATCGGTAACAAGTTGTTCGAGGTTCTCACCGCTACTTGTTGCCTCTTAGCCTGGAAGTAAGTGGTTGTCGCCTAGTTTAGTCTATCGTTTATCGTCTTGACCTTTCACTGTTTACTATTTGGAGACCTTGCTCTCTATGACGTCACGTCATTAGTCTTCCAGTATTGTTGATGCTTGTATGGGTGCGGGTTTAGGACGCCTTCATTGTTGAGCACATCTGGTTCTTTCAACGGATCTAGAGTTTCAACCATCATTAGAGACACCTGCCGTCCTTGCATAATCGTCTCAGAGCAGACTCTTCCTGATTATGACGTATCCAACTGCAAAATGGTGAAAGTAGCGGATTATCTTTGCCAGATTAACACCTTTCCCATTGTTTGATGTTGTATACGGTGTTCATGTTTCGAGGGATTGACCAATGCCCTGCGGCCCCTATTAAATTCTGCTCGATAATGGTTGAGAACGCTCCAGGTGTCAGAGACCCCAGTGATTTTGACATAACAAATGAGACGTGTCAACCGGACGTCCCGCCTGACCCAGACGTGCGAAGGAGAGTGCAGGCCGTGGAAACATAAGCAGCCAGGCCAAGACGATGCACCCCTTAGTGCTACCCAAGTTGCCATTTCATACTCTGGCCTCCCAAGAGTTCTCTGATTTACAATCTCCTTGCACCCCCTTAGAAACTATTGGTAGAGATGCAATCTTGAGGATGAAGAGTTTCTCACGGGACGGCTTTGAGTTTTATCTTCGAGTACATCGATGGGTTACTCTACAAAACCTGCTGTGACTCCAAAGTTAAGGACAGAAATAGAAGTCAAAGTTAAGGGGGCCGGCCGGTCGAAAATGACGAAAATCGGTTAAAAATGAAAAACTTAGAAAAAATCCCTCAGCTACGTATGCCCTTTGAGAAACTAATGAATGAACATGAAGATATTTGTTTGTAGATATCATTACAAATAAATGAAAGGATAAATTCCATGATAGCACTTCGCTATGCTTGAATGTTACACATTCAAAACTTTACCTGGCCGTATCTCAAAATGTAAGTTATGTACTTTTGCATTTCAATTTATCCACCATTTTTCAACCGATTTCTATGAAACCAACACCAAAACCATGCCTAGACTTGAACAAATCAAACTATTGCGTGTTTTTCTCGTATATGAAATGACACTGAACTACGGTGTATTTATGTCTGAATTTTTAGGGGGAAATTATGACTATGAAAGTTTGAAAATTTGTATTCCGCAAACTAATGATAATTGATCCAATATCTCGCTATACTTTCATTGGCCTAAACGTGGTTCTTGTACTATGGTAATTGTTACCATGGAGAGCAATTATTATAGTAGAAATAGTCTTCTCAAAAAAACTTCAAATTTTCCAAAAATTATCATTGGTAAAAAAAGGAAAGGTGAGAGACTGTTTTTGGGGGGCTAAATCATATGCGTAGGGTGTCCCTTACGTCTGGTATATAAATCATGACAATAACCCAATGAAAAAAAAGGGTAAAAACGGTCGGCCCCCTTAAAGGGGGGTTTTCACTTGGGCGTTTCCCATGTTAAAGGGCTTGTCTTTTCCATTCTCCTCGCTTATTTCTTACCTGATTTGCTTCATTCAAAAAGCATTTTATTCAGGAAGGATGAGGGAAAAAGGTGGAGCCCTTAATTGTTAATAAAAAAAATGTTCGATGAAAAAAAAAAAAAAATTAAAATCAAAATGAACTTCAAAGAAAATCTAGCAGACTTTTAGTTGTTCCTTTTGTATTGTTTCATAACCCTGAAGCATTGAAACTAGTATAACAGTAAATGCCTAGGAGGAGATATTTTTCAAAATGCAAAATCATGGTTTTGAGATATCAAGTGATGAAGTCTAAATATTTTTTTTATGTTACCTATTCCGCCCACCGACTTGAAATTCACAGGATATATACATCAGGATATGAAGAAAAAGCAGACATGGTTTCCCTTACTTACTTTCATTGATTGTGTAAACAGGCTGCTTTGGTTCATAAATCCATGTACTCGAATTTTACCATATTTCGCCGTATTTCAAAGTAAAAACCAATGTTCTACTGTGTAATATCAATAAAATATAATTAAAACAAAGACATTTGAAGCGGATACGTAGTGTTTTGTTGGAGTCATAAAAAAATGATATAAACCAATTTTTCACCGATATATACGAAAAATATTAGTGACTGCTAGAATTTCCCATTTTCTCAGCCAGTGGTGAGAGAGAACCTGAGAGTTTCATGACAGACCCCCCCAAAAAAAAAAAAAAATCCTAAAATTAAAAATGGATGAAAACATGGATTGCAGCCCGTAGTGCCGCGCGGAAGCTCATCCCAGCACGTTGCGATGCATGTTGCATACCATTGTATTATTTTTTCATCAGATTCATTCATATACCAAAGAAATGAGAAAAAATCACAGACTTTTATTAGCCAAATTTTTTTTTTTTTTTTCAAGAGCCCAAGTGGAAACCTCCCTTTAAGGACAGGAATGGAAAGCATTCCCTTCTCATTCCATCCCACTTCAGGAACACCGTTCTCATGTCGCTGATTAGGCTCCATTGGCGGGCCATTTCTCTCGTCGGACGACCGAGAAGATGATTATATGCCATTTATTTCTGGCTAGGAATGGGCACGGACATCAGTAAATTCTGCAGGTCATGTGATCATTGCCAACGGATGTCAACCAAAGGGAAAGCAAGATCTGGCTCCTTTTAAACCTTTCAAAGATATACTACAAGGTACCAATTTCCCAACAAAGCAGGCACCCTACGCCCTTCCCAACTCATCGGGGATTGATTGAATTTACCAGACTTTCTTTCGGTCTAGTACCTGCTTGTGCAACATACATACGATTTATGCACATCGTCCTTGCGGGACTAACAAGCGGCAGCTTTTACTTTGATAATGTATTCGTCTTCTCCCGTACTTGGACAGACCATATCGGTGCTCTTCGTGCAGTTCTACTACGCCTGAGGGAATACGGCCTGACAACTCGACTTTCAAAGTGCAAGTTTGGGCTTCGTGATGGACGGGGAGACACTACGGTCCCTTAACGATCGGATTCAAGCACTTTAAGACCTCGCGCTCATTCTTGGGTATGATTTCCTTTTACCGTATGTTCATCCCACAGGCCTCTTCTCACACAGGACCATTGTCGGACCTTTTGCGAAAAGAAAGCCAAGAACCCCGATTTGGTCGGACACGCTGCAGAATCACTTCAACACCCTGAAGACTGCCTTACTCTCTCCGCCCGTGCAGAAGTTGCCAGATGCCAGCCTCACCTTTGTGCTATGCACTGACGCCTCTGGTGCGGGACTTAGAGCATCGTTACATCAGTACCACGAAGACGTCCCCTATCCTGTCTCCTATGCCAGTCGGAAGTTACTTGATCATGAGGGAAAGTATTTCACGATAGATCGTGAATATCTTGCCTTCATCTTTGGGATATGTACAAAGGTCGATTACTACTTACGGGGCAAGGAATTCATATTGGTATATTACCCTTTTGAGCTTCTGCTACCGTTTAGTCCATGTGGCGGGAAAGGATAACGTGTGGGCAGACTTCCTGAACGGGTCATGTAAATAACACTAGTGGCTTCCCACATTTCTGGTTCAGTACTCCATTGTTTAGTTTGCACTTATTTCCTTTTCTACTATATTTTTTATCAATCTTTCGATAAATACTTGTTAGGGGAAGTAAATCAAGGCAAAGTTTAAGTATTTTCTCAACCAAGGTTTGGATTAACCTATTCATCGTTGCTTCGGAGGGAATCAAGCCTACCAACGTGCTCCGAAGCTTCATTCACCTCGGATGCTACTTCACGGCTTCGGACGAAAGCGACGTGGATTCTCCCGCTTCTTACGAAGGCAGATTGGACTACCCCACTCTCGACTCCACACTCCTTCATTGGACCGAGCAGGGTTGGCAGTCCTTATCGCCCCCCATTTCAAGGGACGAACCCGCCGGTGACCCGACTGGCTTGGTACCTCGTGGAGCTGACAGAGGTGGAGTGTTACTCATTCTGCCGTTGCCTCTGTCTCCTGCCAGACCGAGAGGGTGTCTTCCATCTGACTGCAAGAGAGAAGGGGACCGACACTTCTCCCGCCGTCCCGTGTTGTGGGCTGGACCCGTGCTCGGGGAGGGAAGTGGGGCCAACACCACCTTGCAGTCCTGCTCCGCCTGTCTCCAGCCGCTGTCGCTGCCCGATGAGTGCCATAGTTTCGTTATTAAACTTGGTGAATTTTACCAATTGTTTGTCATCCACCCTCAACGTAGGTTACCCCTGGGACAACCTTTTTAGTACCTATATTTAAAAAAAAAATCCAAATATTTGAAAAAGTGCTCTAGATCACTTCAGCGATCATGTTACAAAGTTTTATAAGGAAATAAGCAAGCATGAAAGTTATGGCTGATTTTCTCTTTCCCTCTCCCCGTGTCACTCGCCTCGGCAAGGAACGCGTTATGAGAGGGAACGCGTTGATTAATATGTATTTGTTGCATTATTCCGCGAAAGAAAATCAGTTATGAAAATTCATGATACAGGCATCTAGAAGCAAATTGGCATCTCTATCACAAAGTTTCACAACTCATTCCTCTCATACACTTATGCTGGGATTACACATCCGCGATTTCGCTTTGCGACGGTTGGCGATTTTGAAAATTTCCGAAATCGGCATATACGCTCGACATTGTAGCGACGTCCCTGCGATTAGTCGCAATAGTCGCGCGATAAAGTTCGCGCAACTTGCGGGTGCCGGCCCGTCGCGCGAACATTTTGAAATGTTAAAAAAGTTCGCAGAAAGTCTGCGATATTGGCCAAATCGCACGATTATTCGCAGGGTTAAGCGAGAGACCATCGTAGTATGCGCTCGCATGCCCTCGTCAAACGCAAGGGGTCGCGGTGTATGCGAGCGTATTATGCGAGCGACTTTGTACATTGTGCGTATGGCAGCAACGTTGCTTCGGAAAGCGAGATGGTAGCGAGCGAGCGGGAGGGTGTGAAAAACCGTTGGCGAGCGACCACTCGCTCGCACACACACTGTCCTGCCACACGTCGCTACCCTGCCCGCTGGCAAAATAATACCCTAGTATTCATGAATTAAAAATAATAGAATAGTATTCCTAACTGCTAAATAATATAATAGCCTAGTTTTCATGAATACAAAATAATAGAATAGTATTCCTAAATGCAAAATAATAGCCTGGTTAAACAAAATGCAAAATTATAAGCTAGTGTACACAGTTAAATTATTAGGTAGAGTATACCATAAAATTTTGATGTATTTCTCTTGACTACTTCATTAGCTTGTTAGCATGTTATTACAGATTGTAAATTTCTTTCCACTTTCAATTTATTACATAAGTTGTAGATACGGTATAACATGCAGAAAACTTTACACCATACGAAGAAAATCTAATATTCCTCAAAACAACTTACTTTGTTCCCTGGAGATCACGACCCCCAGGTTAAGAACTGCTGAATTAGAAGCAAGAAACAATAGAGCAATATCAGCGACAGCAAGGGAGGGTAGCACGGGCTACTACTTACTTGAAGCACTGGGTGTTCGTTACTAACCGACTATCAAATTTGACTCGACACAAGCAACTGGCGTTGTCAGATGGGGATTATTTTACCATATTGAAAACCTATAAGGTTGACCAGCCGAAATAATAACCTTAGCGTTAGAGCGTCGGGATATGCAGGGTGCCAAGATTAATTTCTGGTTAGTGTGTGTGTGTGTGTGTGTGTATATATATATATATATATATATATATATATATATATATATATATATATATATATATATATATATATATATATATATATATATATATATATATATATATATATATATAAAGTGTGGTGTATGGGGGATGGAGGGTAGAGAGAGCGCGATAGTGTTGCCCGCCTATATGGGTCGTACAGCGACGCGCCCTTGACGTTTTCTCGACCATGCGTGCGACGTCGAGCATCGTCGAGCGGCTAAACGAGGGGCGGTCGCGCATAGTCGCCAGGCCCTGCGTTCATCACGAACCGTCGCAACGGGTTTTATTTTCAGAATTGGGCTCCTCTGCGTACAGTCGCGCGCATTCACGCACGATTCACCTGGACGTCCCCTCGCCTGTCGCCCTCGTGTGCGTATAGGCGAGCGACCCTCCCTCGCCATGTTGCTGTGAGTTGAAACAGAGGCAAACTCGCAGAGACACTGGCGATGATCCCACGATTTCGTGCATTTTCAAAATCACCAACCGTCGCAGAGCGAAATTGCAGATTTGTGATCCCAGCATTAGATGCGAAGGAACAGAGGAGGCGACTTGTCGCTCTTCGCCACTCATCCTTCCATCATGTCTGCTCCCTTCAGACCATGTACCTCACTCGTTTTCTCAACCATACGCTGTTTACTGCATGCTACATTGTTACATCACCATGCCGAAGGCGTCAAGGCACAAAGAGGCTCAGAAACTAAGAATGTTAGTTTTAGTCCAACGCCGCCGTGAGGCACGTGAAGCGGCGACCTTGAGTCTGCTATTTCGATCTCCACCCAGCACTCTTCAACCGCTGATGCCGCTGAATGATTACAGGTCAGTGCTACCTCTCCACAATTTGCTTGCTCACAAGGGCCACAGCCATTAGGGATACCTCAGTACACACACACACACACACACACACACACACACACACACACATACACACACAGAGAGAGAGAGAGAGAGAGAGAGAGAGAGAGAGAGAGAGAGAGAGAGAGATTGGGGGCGGAGCTAGCGGCTGCTGGCGATTTATGGCGGGCTACTGACGCCGACCTACACGAATAATTATACCATTGAAACAAGTCTAGGCGTTTCACAGAGAAAACGGGCTCGAACGTGTTGATGCAGGCAGTCTGCTCCAACCCTTGATTCCGCAGACCATTCTTGCCAGCTCAACCCGCGCGGGCAGACGTGGCCTACAACTCTGTATTAATTTTATAAGAAGCAAAATTATATTATTTAGGCAGTTGTTTAAAAAAAAGTGATTACACAACCTTAATAATTTGATCAAGCACCAATAGCCTACGAGTTAAGAAGTAGTACAGGTTGTAGATTGTGATGCACTTATTTTCCTTTTTGAAATAAAAATATGTGTCATGTATTGCCATTATATTCTAAGTTTCGTATGTGCAGTGTCCAGCAACATGAACTCATCAGATCATAAGCTTGACATCTTGGCTCGACACTGGCTGGATCACAACCAGGGATGGAGTGAATAAAAGAGTTGTGTATTCGAATACGAATACTTTAAATTCCAACGAATACTAACACCAATTCGGATACGAATACAAACACGAATATTTCTTGAACGTATTCATAAATACATTCATGAATACTTTTCATTGAAAATTACCCTATTGACGCAACTGGATATAGCACTGTCCTAAAGTTATGCAGCAGTAGAACGACCAAATTAATATGTACCATACAAGCCCATTCCCGTTCGCTCAGGAGGCCAGAGTTTTAAGGAAATTTCATCAGATTTTTTTCAGAATACGATTTTTTTTCCTTTGTAATGGAATACAAATGAAAATACTTTGTTTTATTTCAGTAATTCTTCGAATACGAATACATATACATCCAAATACGGTATTCAAATGTATTCGAATACTAATACCGAATACGAACACTCCATCCCTGAATCACAAGTGACTCGATACTGAACACGCGTCCGTGTCCCTTGCCGCACTGGTCGGAGCCCGCGTCTTTTGCGAACAACTTACGGAGCAGGTAACCAGACGCCGGATCCAAAAAACGTTAGAGAGCTCGCTAACTGAGATACCGAGGTAAACACTCGTTAATGGGATCCAAGAAGCTAAACTATGGCGTCACAGTTTGATTAACTTAACAAGAGCCCCAGAGCACTCGTAAACGTAGCGAGGTTCATCATGATAAACTTATGATTTTTTTTAGCATTAAATATATGTTTTAGAGTACACAGAGCAAATTCATTTATATAATCATGATCTGTACACAATGCACATGACTAAAATATCAACGCGAGCGCTGCGTCGCTGCTGCTTACCTCCACCCCCCTCCCCGGTCCGTCCTGGAAATACAATCATAAGAACAACCACAAAATAATATAAAAGGTAGAGAAAGTGTCACAAGAACATCTGGCATCTCTAAGCACCATTGCCAGATTGTCGTACTCAGAGCATCGTATTTACCGGTTTCTGACCCTTAACTATTGCCCAGGAGCACTAATAATTAACCATTATAAATATAAAAATATATGAATCCAGTTATCGGGGCCCAGGAGAGAGTTTTTGTGTCGGAAATTGGCAACCATAAGAGGCTGAGGACGACTTGCTGCCAAGCTAGCTGCTTCTCCCGTTATACCCCGTAGTCATGTTACCCGATGATGACTGCCTCTCTCTTCTCCACCTCCTCAACCACTGTCAGCTGCTCAGACTCACTAAATTTCGGCCGCCGCATTTTCCTTAGTGGTTCAACCATTTTCTGGGTAAAAGTACTTTCCTGCCGTGTGTAAGGTGAGCGCCACACACCGTTGCCAGATTATCGTACTCAGAGCATAGTATGTAACGGTTTCTGACGCCTAAGTTGCCTAACTATTGCCAAGAAACATCAGGATCTACCTCTTGTAACGATAACTATAAATGAGTTTCGTTATTGGAGCCCAGAAGACCGTTTTGGGGTAGGAAGTCGAGAAATATTAGCGGCTGAGTACGATAATCTGGCAACGTTGGCGCCACAGTTCGTAAACACAACTGAGTGAGGCAGCCCTATGATTGGCTGAACTTTTTTCAAAGACTTGCTGTGATTGGCTGTCGAGTCTGATGACATCATCGTGGCGCTTACCCAATCAGTTGGCTTTCTGCAGTAGCGAGGTCCGAGGGATAGGTTAAGTCTCCTCTTTGGATCTGAATTTAGCTGTGTCGTCCGGGCAAAAGCTCGGTAACGATACCGATGTCGGTCAGCAGCCTTCTCTTTGGATCCGGCGCCAGGGAGGGTCAGCGCCGGTAACCAGCGAGCGGGCAACCTTCTTTCTCTGTGTACGCACCTTATTAGACTTGCAATTTATGTCGCTGGAAGGGGGGAGTGGTGTAGGGAATGTCGACCACTACTCTAGGAGCTTCGTTACCAGGCGTCGAAAAGAATCGGGACAAGAGTGAGCGACACTTAACTTCGAGCAGTGTTCGAAGCCTTGGTCAAGACAGCTCTGGAGTCGGAAGGTAAACTTATGATCCTTTCACATATACACGATATTGAACGCGACACCTGCACGACTGTCATTCGTGCAGCATTTGAGTTCATAATCGTAGCACGTCGTCTAGTCGTCACTGGGGAAATCCGTACAGAACGAGTGCTGGCAGATGAGTCGGCAAGGTATGCAAAATATAAGAGTAGCACTGATTTTTCGTGCAGCCCTCGGTGTCGCCGGTGACCGTGGCAAAGATCGGGCAGGAGTGCTTTGGGCATTGTGCATCAATCTCAATGATCATCCAGCTATGGTGCAGCATTCCGAGGTCCCTCGAAGTCCTGCATCTCTACTTGACGTCCTGGTTATTTTTGTTGCCCTGCCTTCGCCTACGTTCCTGATAACCCACCTGGCGCTCTTGTGTGCTACCCTGAACTGACCCCCTTGCTTGCTGCATTTCCACAACCATCTGATATCATGGGCTGATACCAGACATCTTAGCAACCGAGAGCCTTACACAGATATATACTGGAGGAGCAGAATGAGCTCACGAATACGAATGTACACTGAGTCTGACGTACGAATTACGTTGCACCCCCGGGTTCACCTGAGAACTGCGTAAGGATCCTGCATAGGTGTGGTTATATACCTGCCGGAGGGGGACACCTCGGGAGTCGTTCTCCATTCGTCCAACAATTGAGAAGTTTTCGTTAAGCAGTCGGGCAGTATTTCTTATTGTCGTTCTGGTGTTGAGCACTAGTCGGGCAGGGATCGTCTTCTAAAAAAGCGTTTATGCGCGGTATCCTGTTTTTTTTACCGCGAAAAAAAAAGGAATATATTAGTTAAATGGACTAAAAAATAGTACAGGTTTGTTGCAACACCCTCTGGAAGTTTCGAAGCGGGGTCGGTAACCTTTTCAGTGTGAGGGCCAGAGAAAGTTTCAAAGAGTAGACTGTGGGCGGAAGTGTCAAAGATAACCCAAAAGTGACAGTGTACAAAAAAAAAAAAAGCAAGCAAACTAGTGAGCAGATTACAAGAAATTTATTGAAAACTTGCAAATCATCGACTGCAGAAAACTGTTTGTGACAATATACAAAAACAAATATAGAAAAGCAGGCAAACTAGTGACTAGATTACAATAAATTTATTAAAATACATGCACATCAGTGACTGCAGAAAAGTTTGTAACAATATACAAAAAAAAATGTAGATAAGCAGGCAGACCAGTGACTAGAATACTAGAAATTTATTGAAAAACATGCAAATCAGTGACTGCTGAATGCAGTTTCATGAAGAGACATGCAAATTAGTGGGATGGTTGGTGCTGTTTGCCGTGGATAAGTGATTCATTGTCTGGATCGATAGATGAGGTAGACAAGAGCAGAATGTCATTGAGGTGGCGGTCACTTAGCTGGGAGCGAATGTGAGACTTTGTATATATAATTTTTTTAAAGAGTTGTTCACAACATTAAGTGCTACCAAACATGGCAACGATGCATTTTACGTGCTCAATGTAATTTGGAAATTTGTTAGAAGGGAGGACGAGCTCACGGAAGAAGGACAGTGGAGAAGCGGTACGGTACTTTGCCTTCAGCTCGTCATTACATTAAAGCTCCACTGACTCCATCTGCAGGGGGGCAGGGGCTTCGTCCACAAGGAAGTCAAAGGGGAAGGTGAACATCATGAAGCCCAGAGCCATTGGCCTGAAACCTATGAAACGGGAGGCAAATTCCTTCCGCAAAGAGGTGACAACACTAACACAAGTGTTCAGGTCCACGTCATCAGGAGCACCAGCCGCAATACGAGGAAAATGCATAAACTGACCAGGAACCAGTTGAGCCTCATTTTCATTTACCTCCCTGGCGATTCTCTGTGGTGCTTCTGTGGTAAATATCTCAGTCATGCAAATCTGTCCCTCGCTACCCGCTACGATCACGTCGAAATGCGCCGACTTACTCATTTAGTTGGCTAGGCTGTTGTGGGCCGGATTGTTATATAAATATCAAGCTGGGTGACTGGCCATGAATTTGGACTCTTCGGGCCAGATCTGGTCCGCGGGCCGGAGGTTGCCGCTCCCTGTCAGTGTAGACCGACGAAAAGTAGGCTTGTGACATCATTTTTAAAAGTTCTGGGAACGCGAGTTTGTATACTCGGCTATTTAACCGACTACCAGTGAATTTCCGACTGGATCAGGCGTGAGGAAGTACCTTCAAAACAAGGACAAGAAGATGATCACTCCTTACAAGAGAGGAAAGACCTGCAAAACTATGCTCCAGAAGGCTTTTAGGTAGTGAGTGACCTACAGGACACGTGATCACATCCTCACGCAATATAGCGTTTTATTCTCAGAATAAAAGTTATTGACTGTTAAATTACATTTGTTCTGTTAGTTTCAGCGTTATTTAGATTTTTTTTTTTTTTGCATATTCTTTCGTTCTCTTTTTTTCTTTAAGATGTATGGGTTATTTGATTCGTCTCACATTTTTCAAATAACTTATTTTTCTTCACTCTTCAATATAGTGTCCTCAATTTCTATTCACGTAAGTAGGCATCTTAAGGATTACTCGTTAAAATTTCACTAAGTTTGGTCCGTTTTTTCTCTCAAACCACAAAACCCGGTATAAGGTCCTTTAAATTCAAATTTCAAGAGTGATCGTCGTCGATCGTTCGGATACCGGGCAATTGTCGGGCACGCATCGTTATGATTGTCCAGCTTCAGTTCAACATTCGGGGAATATTTGTGCAAGCGTCGTGCCAAAGTTTTCCACGCAAGGGGATGGACCAAAGTGCGCCAATTTCCAACCATACCACAACGAACCATAATCGCTGTGCTCTCGTACCAAGATCGCTTATGTGTGAAGCTTACTTCAAGAGCTGTCTCGACCAAGCATCGCGCAGTGCTCGATGCTAGGTGTCGCTCGAGCCTGTTCCTCAGTTTCGACGCCCGGCGACGAAGCTGGAAGGACAGCCGCTAATAGCCTTTAACTTTTACTTTTTTTAAAAGGGCTGTGTGATTGAAGCTCCCCCCCCCCCCTAAACACCAATGACATGCATACTCCATACTAGGATGGATGAGGCCCTTTTAGATAAATAACATTTGGATGGGAGAAAAGTTCTGGGGAAGACGATACGGAATGCCTAACCTCGAGGAAACTTATTTAGCAAAATATATGGATTTTCCAGATCAGAGTTTGAGTTAATGATAGACCGATAATGTTTAGAGAAGAAGGAGGGGACAGATGAGTGTTGTCAAATTATAGGATAAATGTTTGTCAGATTTTGTTGAGCTGACAGGCGGATTAATTGTGTATTAGAGGCTTTAAAAGACACCATTACGTAAATAGACATGGCATTCAGCTTTGGACTGAAATGTGGAGAAGAGCAATAAGAGAGAACTATCAGCAGATTCAGAAACGTGCTTCGGTTTGGAAGAAAAGATTAGGTTAAGAGGAGGAGAGATGTTGTTCTACAGAATGCAATATAGAGCGAAGACCTCGCTTGATGAGGAAAACGTTAGAAGAGCTACCAAGACAACTCCGTTCCAACCAGGGGACATTTATGAACCCTCCCCAGATGGTGACTCCGAGGCATGGCTGTTATTGCTTATCTTAAATTTTGATAACGGTGAGGAAATAGTATGTGTGTATATCGTGCATATTGTCTGGAGCAGGGAACGGATAGTGCAGTTGATCTAAACTACATTTATTCGCCCATTATCTGTATGCTGCTAATTGGGAAATACCTTGCTAATAATTCACTATGTAACTAAATTTCACTTTTGTTCTGTCCTTGACCCCAAACCATAATTTTCCAGTTATTTCCATCTAAGCAAAATAGAAAAAAAATGTTTGATCCTAAAACTTTGCGTTTTTGGTTAGAACAATGAATTTACATTTTTGCCTTATTTCATTATAGTGTTGTGCTGGAAGCTTCCCCCGTGGTCTATGGCCCTCTGGAAGACTTCAGGGGAAGCTTCCAGCACAACAATAGTATGGGTTACTATTGGTTTTCATGTCAGGTAAAGACCTTCGCAAAATCTCAATTGCTTATCTAACTGCTTTTAAAATGTTGCAAGTTAAAACAATGAAATAAAGAATATAAAGTGTTCTAAAGATTTTTAATTTTAATAAGATCATTCTTGAACTGACCAGATCTAGCAAGAAATTTCTCATATTTTGAAGAATTTGCTTACATTTCAGAAATCTCAAATCTTCCAGAATGTTCTACCAGACACTTTTAGAAGATTCTAGAACAGTTTAGAACATTTTATTCAATGTAAACACAGTGCTGATCTTCCTGTACCAGCTTCTCCAGAAGGAAGTCAACTATCAAAAGGTTCCAGAGCCTTCGAACTCCCACTAACTTTGACCTAAACATTTCAGCCCGGAATCGTGCCAAATCTATTATCCGACTTACCAAAACTTATTTTATAAATAGAAAATGTCAACACCTTGCTTCTTCTAATTCTTCCCGTGACTTCTGGCATCTAGCCAAAAATATCTCTTCCAATTTCACTTCTTCCTCTTTCCCTCCTCTCCTTAACCCTGACAGCAGCACTGCCGTCTCATCTGTCTCTAAGGCTGAACTCTTCGCTCAAACTTTCTGTAAGAACTCCACCTTGGATGATTCTGGGCATATTCCTCCTACTCATCCCCCCTCTGACTCCTTTATGCCTGTTATTAAGATTCTTCCTAATCATGTTTTCTATGCCCTCTTTGGCCTCAACTCTCAGAAGGCTAATGGACCTGATGGAGTGCCTCCTATTGTCCTTAAAAACTGTGCTTCCGTGCTGACACCCTGCCCGGTCAAACTCTTTCGTCTTTGCCTATCAACATCTATCTTTCCTTCCTGCTGGAAGTATGCCTTTGTACAGCCTGTGCCTAAGAAGGGTGACCGCTCCAATCCCTCAAACTACCGCCCAATAGCTCTACTTTCATGTCTATCTAAAGCTTTTGAATCAATCCTTAACCGGAAGATTCAAAAGCACCTTTCCACTTTTAATCTTTTATCAGATCGCCAGTATGGATTCCGCAAGGGGCGTTCTATTGGCGATCTTCTTGCTCTCTTAACTGACTCTTGGTCATCCTCTCTTAGCAGTTTCGGTGAAACTTTCTCTGTTGCGCTAGACATATCGAAAGCCTTCGATAGAGTCTGACACCAGTCTTTACTTTCTAAACTGCCCTCTTTCGGATTCTATCCCTCTCTCTGTTCCTTTATCTCCAGTTTCCTTTTCCGCCGTTCTATCTTTGTGGTGGTAGACGGTCACTGCTCTTCCCCTAAACCTATCAACAGTGGCGTTCCACAGGGCTCTGTCCTATCACCCACTATCTTCCTGTTATTCTTCAATGATCTTCTTTCCATAACAAACTGTCCTGTCCACTCGTATGCCGACGACTCCACTCTGCATTATTCAACTTCTTTCAATAGAAGACCATCAAAACAGGAAGTACACAACTCCAGACTGGAGGCTGCAGAACGCTTAACCTCAGACCTTGCTAACATTTCCGACTGGGGCAGAAGGAACCTTGTGTCCTTCAATGCCTCAAAAACTCAATTTCTCCACCTTTCAACTCGACACAATCTTCCAAACACCTATCCCCTATTCTTCGACAACACTCAGCTGTCACCTTCTTCAACACTAAACATCCTCGGTCTATCCTTAACTCAAAACCTCAACTGGAAACTTCATATCTCCTCTCTCGCTAAATCAGCTTCCTCTAGGTTGGGCGTTCTGTATCGTCTCCGCCAGTTCTTCTCCCCCGCGCAGTTGCTATCCATATACAGAGCCTTGTCCGCCCTCGTATGGAGTATGCATCTCACGTGTGGGGGGGCTCCACCCACAGAGCTCTTATGGACAGAGTGGAGGCTAAGGCTCTTCGTCTCATCATCTCTCCTCCTCCTTCTGATAGTCTTCTACCTCTTAAATTCCGCCGCGATGTTGCCTCTCTTTCTATTTTTTATCGATATTTCCACGCTGACTGCTCTTCTGAACTTGCTAGATGCATGCCTCCCCCCCTCCCGCGGCCCCGCTGCACACGACTTTCTACTCATGCTCATCCCTATACTGTCCAAACCCCTTATGCAAGAGTTAACCAGCATCTTCACTCTTTCATCCCTCACGCTGGTAAACTCTGGAACAATCTTCCTTCATCTGTATTTCCTTCTGCCTATGACTTGAACTCTTTCAAGAGGAGGGTATCAGGATACCTCTCCTCCCGAATTTGCCCTTGGTTTTGGCCACCTCTTCTGATTCTTTTATGGGAGCAGCGATTAGCGGGCTTTTTTTTATTATTGTTTCCTTTTTTTGTGTGCCCTTGAGCTGCCTCCTTTGTTGTAAAAAAAAAAAAATATATATATATATATATATATATGGACATATATATATATATGTACATATATATATATATGTACATATATATATATATGTACATATATATATATATGTACATATATATATATGTACATATATATATATATGTACATATATATATATATATGTACCTATATATATATATACATATATATATATATATGTGTGTTCAGTCATCGCTCAGTAGAAAGTTTAGTAGTACGATTCACACTGCCGCGTGATGATGATGGCCTGAATCATCGCCAGCTACCTCGATTTTCAGTCACCGGTGACTTTAAACAGTTCGCCTTCTCCAGGTATACCCATCAACCCCAGACTCTAGAGAAGCCGTCCAAGCGAATCAGAACGAGTTCAGGGGCAGCATGAGGCAATGCAAGATTCAGTGCCACTATAAACATACTGCGCCAGAACCAGTTGGGCCGACCATCAGGCCCACCTGGAAGAAGCAGGCCGACCATCAGGCCCCACCGGGAGATCACCTACCACCGCTCAGCACCAATAAAAAAAAAAAAATATATATATATATATATATATATATATATATATATATATATATATATATATATATATATATATATATATATATATATATATATATATATATATATATATATATATATATATATATAACGCCCACACACGCTGTGCGTACCTCCCCCACCCTACTCGCTTATCCCGGGGGTCCCTGCGGGCGAGTCTCCATGCAGACCGTCGACGATGCTGGGTGGTGGAAGAGGAGGAGGTGGAGTGAGGAGATGGAGCCCATATAGACGACGGTCTTGCCCATGCTGTGGGTGGAGTGGAGGTGCGTGAGGGCCTGTTGCAGGACGTACAGCTCGGATGTTAGGACGTCGATGTCAGGGGAGACTCTCCACGTCCTGCAAATGCTGGTACTGGGGTCACAGACGACCGTTGCCCACTTCATCAACAACCCACAACATGATCACCGAATCCGGACCACATACAACTTTAGATCATTTGCCAATCGTGATCACACTCACGACAGAGGCGGTGAGAGAGCAAACAACACCAAGACTCGACTAAATAAGGTCAAATTGGGATAAACTCAAAAGCGAGATACAAGGAAAAATGGATAGCATACAAATTCCAGAGGAGATGGACAGACCAACATTAGACAACAACCTGAACCAATGGTATAATATAATAGAAGAAGGCATATATAATAACATACCCCAAAAGTCAACAGTATTAACTCAGAGGCCACTTACCAGCCCTCGACTACATTACCTACAACATCAATTCAAGATACTACAATTTTTTTTTTTTTTTTTACAACAAAGGAGGCAGCTCAATGGCACACAAAAAAAGGAAACAATAATAAAAAAAAAGCCCGCTACTCGCTGCTCCTAAAAAAGAAACGAAAGAGGTGGCTGAAAGGAAGATCAAATACGGGAGGAGAGGTGTCCTGATACCCTCCTCTTGAAAGAGTTCAAATCGTAGGCAGGAGGAAATACAGATGAAGGAAGATTGTTCCAGAGTTTACCAGCGTGAGGGATGAAAGAGTGAAGATGCTGGTTAATTCTTGCATAAGAGTTGAGCAATAGCAAGATAGACAGTCAGTGCAGAGCGTGAGGGATGAAAAGAGTGAAGATGCTGGTTAATTCTTGCATTGGGGGTTTGAACAGTATAGGGATGAGCATGAGCTGACAGTCGAGTGCAGCGGGAGGGAGGCATGCAGTTAGCAAGTTCAGAAGAGCAGTCAGCGTGGAAATATCGATAGAAGATAGAAAGAGAGGCAACATTGCGGCGGAATTTAAGAGGTAGAAGACTATCAGTATGAGGAGGAGAGCTGATGAGACGAAGAGCCTTAGCCTCCACTCTGTCCAGAAGAGCTGTGTGATGGAGCCCCCCACATGAGATGCATACTCCATACGAGGGCGGACAAGGCCCCTGTATATGGACAGCAACTGTGCAGGGGAGAAGAACTGGCGGAGACGGTACAAAACGCCCAGCCTCGAGGAAGCTGATTTAGTAAGAGATGAGATATGAAGTTTCCAGTTGAGATTTTGAGTTAAGGATAGACCGAGGATGTTTAGTGTTGAGGAAGGTGAAAGCTGGGTGTTGTCAAAGAATAGGGGATAGTTGTTTGGAAGATTGTGTCGAGTGGATAGGCGGAGAAACTGTGTTTTTGAGGCGTTGAAGGACACCAGGTTCTTCTTGCCCACGCACAAACACTCGGATGGACTATACAGCACTACCACCACTACCGAAAACTCAAATCAGCAATCAAACAGGAAACAGAAGGAATCCGAGACAGCAGCTTCACAGAATCACTAACGAAACTGACCAAGAGTTATAATACACCCAAAAACTTCTTGAGCCAAGTCAGAAAACTTATATCATCAAATAAAATACCTAACCAACATCTAATTTTCAACAATAGGAAAAAAAAAAACTAAGAAAGGAAAAGAGGAAGCTTTCAGAGAGGTCTGGGAACAAGTTTTTAAAATTACACCTGAAGAGAACATTATCTATGATGCAGATAATGAAAATGAAGTCCTGGAATACCTCAGTGTAAACAAGCCCGTTCGCCGACCACACCACCTCTCAGATACTAGCAGACTGCGGGCCACAGAACATACAGATGCAATAATAACTATGGATGAAATCGAAAGAGCTATCCGAACCTTCAAAAATAACACGCCAGGAGAAACAATAATTAATAAGACAATACTAAGCCACCTTGCAGAAACAGCACTGTTAACACTAAAGAACATCTTCAACCATTCTTTGTCGATGGGTTACTTCCCTAACAAATTGAAAACTGCAATTATTAAATTCATCCCTAAGGAAAGCACAGACAGCACCTCCCTCACCAACTATAGACCCATATCATTACTGGATGTGACGGGCAAAATTCTTGAGAAAATAGTCAGTAACAGACTCAGAAAAACATTAAAATCAAAAAACATAATAAGAGACACACAGCACGGATTTAGGATCAGAAGGGGAACTGACACTGCATTAACAGCCATTCATGAAACGGCAGCACACTACACAGCACGCAAGAGCCAATGTTACGTAGTGCTGAGAGATGTAAGCAAGGCCTTTGATAAGGTGTGGCTGGAGGGTTTGCAATATAAAATAGCACACATCGATCTACCTGAAATAACAAAAATATTATTAAACAACTTTATACTAAATAGAAAGGCCAAGATAAAAGTGGATGACTACACGGGTCCAGCTTTTTCAATGCATGCAGGTGTCCCTCAAGGAAGTGCATTATCCCCAACACTACACAATATATACGAACGATCTCCCCTCACCAGCAATCGATTGCACCACCATACAATATGCAGATGGCATCACGCAAATAATCAGCTACGGAGGAAGATCAAGACCATTGATGGCACAAAGAACACAAAACGGAATCGGAAAAATAAATTAATATGAGAAGAACTGGAAAATAAAAACAAATAAGAATAAATTTTAAATAATACCACTGGCTATGAAAAAGAGAAACAACATAATAATAGAAAAAGAACAGATAGAATATGCTGAAAAGGGCAAAGTGCTGGGATTAAGCATAAACAGAAGAGGGATACAACCACACATTAAAGAAATAAAAAAACAAGGCCTTGGGAGCACTATCTAAGATATACAGATTCAAAAACATCCCAAAACACATCAAACTACACCTAGTCAAGGCCAATACTACAATACCCACCCATACCTCTAGTAACAGTTAGCAATACAAATATAATGAAACTGCAAACAGTACAGAATGCAGCATTACGATTCGCCTTTGATGAAAGATTCCCGCACAATAAAACCAGTCAAACGATGCATGGAGAGGCAAACATTGAACCAGTAAACTATCAAATACACAGACAAGCTGAAAGAACCTTACACAAAATGACATCACTACAAAGCCCTCATTTCACATCACTCCTAGAAAACTATGAACAAAATAAAGACCACAACTGGTTCAAGAAAAGTAAAAGCATAATAGAAAGAAAATACACTTCCCACAACACCTAAAAGCTGACAGACAACCATAAAATCAAAATGAATAAGGTAGCACCAAGATTCGGCAACTACACAACCAATACTAAATACTTAACAAAGTAACAAGGCGGTCAGCCCGCCATCTTTCTCATCTCTTACTTTACTTCACGCAATACCTTATAAAACTGCCTCTTATTCTAATATCTCTAACTTCATCCCCCCTACTCTATCCAACATTTTAGTTAGTTAGTTAGTTAGCAGCCATTCTGACTCCAGCCAAGGAACAGAGAAGACCAACATCTCCTGAAGGTGGCTAGCTAAGGCCGAAAGACGTTTAGAGGAAAGAAGAGAAAAAATGAACCTCAGCGACCTGCTCAAGTCCCTACTCCCTGATGACCGCGGGCTAATACGCGACATCGAAAGAAAAGCATATAATGAGAACAATGCTTCAGTTGTTCTAGACTTCAACAGCTCCTTTCTCATAAATGACCTACTTCCAATATATATATATATATATATATATATATATATATATATATATATATATATATATATATATATATATATATATATATATATATATATATATATATATATATATATATATTACGTCTTCCCCTGTGGCGCCAGTAGGCTTTTTTGGAGGGGCCTGATAGTATGGCCCAGCCCATTGTGGCGCAGGCCAGTGTTTATAGTGGCGCCATCTTGCATTGGCTAGTGCTGCCCTCCCGGAGCTCATCTTTAATCCTAGAATCTAGAGTCCGGGTTGATAGGTGGTCTTCTGGACAGCATGTGGGTAGTCTTTAGAGGCGCGTTTGATCCAAGAATGGGAAACATCCCCCTAAAATTCGATTTTCTGTCTTTCGCATTTCTACCTTGGTCTATCTTCATGGGTAACTAAAATATCTTAGCGGTACGATTCCTGTTTCCACTGGAAATTAGTCATTATTTGACACTATCTCAGGCCTGGAGTGGCGCGCGACCGCGCTCTAGAACCAAGGTGTTATGTGTTTATTGGGTTATTTATATGATTTTAAGGCAGTTTTTCGATATATGTAACTGCAAAACAGCTGACTGACGAAGTTATTGACAAACTCTCCTCAAACTACACGAAGGCTGTCAGAGACAAGCATGAGACTGTCGGTAGCATGAGGTCAGCGATAATGGCCAGCTATTATCACCACACTGCCACCAAAAATGAAAATCATCGTCTGTGCTCCAAGAGTCAATCCTCATGGTGCTGGGTGCAGAGAAGCCTGGCAAAAGGGAAGAGACCAGCACCACACACTGACAAGTGGATTTACTTGTCCCACATATCATACGATAACCTCAGCCTCATCAGGACGGTGTACCGTGACCTCACAAGAGCAAAGCTGCTGGAAAAGTGCCTGAAGGGGAGGACACAGAACATAAATGAGAGCCTACACGAAAGGGTCTGGAGGAAGGCTTCAAAAGACAAATTCTGTGGCCTACATATGACTGTCTTTGTGTCCCAGGTCACAATGCTGAAGCATAACTTTGGGCACAGTGAAGCCAACCTCCTGACCTCGCTTGGGTTCAAGAGGTCCTCCAACTTCATAGATTCTCTTGAGCGGAAGGAAAAGAGGACAAGCAGAACCAAGAACGAGAAGACGAAGAAGAAAAAAACAAGAAAACAAGCCAGAAAGGCAGCATAAAATTATTATAAGCCTGGAGGCTTCTGAGTAAAAACCTATCTACAATGAGTGGGGTGGTGCTCCATGATACCCACACCATCGAGTGTATAATATCCTTTGAAAAGGAGGGGACCAGGTACCATAACTAAGAAGTACCTGTATGTGGGGTTCTTGAAAGGTCTGGACTTCTTGAGACCTCGTAAAATTCTCAGCAATAAAAAATATAAAATAAAGTATCTGAAAATTGAGTTCTCAGACTCACAGCCCCCTTCTAGTCTCTTATTTATGACCAGTCACAACTACCACAGGATAAGCAAAGGCCAGATGAACCTGCTCTTAAAGTTTATTTAAAGCAACGAAGAAAACTGGCTGGAAAATAAGGAATAATTAATTAATTCCAGGCACACAGCAACCTTGCTAACTATCTTAAAACATCCTATGCAATAGGCGGTGGCGGTGGCTGAATCGACAGAGTAACAGCACCGCGTTCAGGAGGACGTGAGTTCAATCCCCGACCGGTGCCACCAAGCTGGGATTTTTCAGCCGCCGCCGAGGGTGGGCGAAGCAGGCCACACCTGATCTACCACGTGGTCCTCGCGAACGTTGGTCCTCCTTCAGTCCTCTCTCGTTCCTTCCAGCAACACGTCGCCTACTCGTACCTCCCAAGGGCTTCCCTCGCCTGCAGTGCACAGTCACCCTGACTTGTGGATACTACAAGGGCAGGAAAACCACCACGATGGACACGTGGCGCGAAAGGCTGGTGAGGGACGTCTTGTCGCGTTGGAGTCTGGGAGGAGGATGGCGTGGATGCGGCCGCCGACCAAGAAGCCTCAGCTGCTTGGCTCCGCGGTCAAGATGCCATCATTCGCCACAACTGACATCAAAAGGCGATTCAATAATGGGCAGTGGCTGTAAGGAAGCAGGCTTTACCCTTCCCTATCTATAGTCTTTTGGCATACATCGCACGACCTCACAAATCTAGCTACCTCCTGGCCTATCCCTGGCCAGTAAAAATGTGCTTGTACGCGAGCGAGTGTCTTGGCTCTTCCCATGTGACCGCCTAGAGCAGTACTGTGACCTAACTTAAGAACAGCCTCTCTGTATCTCGCAGGCACAACTAACTGCAATTTCCTTTCACCAGAGGGAGAGATAATCTGCCTATATATCAAGCCACGCTGCGTGATAAAACTGACGTGGTTGTCGTTCAGCTGAATGACACGGTTTTCCTGCAAACGTTTGCGTACGCCGTGCGGGGTGTCGTCTCTCTCCACCTCCTTCCTTACGTCCTCGCTGTTAGTTAGATCTCCAAGAGATGTAACCATGAGAGGCCTAACAGTACTCTTACGCTTAGCAGCTGCTCGGGGCACTCCGGCTGCGCCAATCTGAGGCTCAGCTTCTCCTTGTACCCTTTCACTTTCCCCAAAATCCTCTGGATCCAACACCGCGTTAGGTGTTTGAGTGACTGCATTTTTACTCACCCCGTTAGTAGCTCCGGGAATGTTGCCAATCACTAAATCACAGAGCGGTGTTTCGAGTGTTACCGCCATGATCCAGCCTGTGTAATAGGGTGACTTGACTTTTATCTTGACTCCAGGAGCTATCACTGGCGCGCTATTCAACGGCCATATTTTCCTACGTTCGCCTGTGAATTCATGGCTCCTAGCTAAGCTGTGCCTCAGTGTACAAATGGTAGAACCACTATCCCGCATCACCGTAACCTCTCGGTCTCCTACCCAACCTTTACTCAAATTCAACCGCTCATCGTACTGATTTGTCGGTGCTCCGGCAACTAGTCATTGATTCTGCGCCTCATCGCGAGACTGGGCGTTCACGGAAGGCACATGTGGTGGCGAACCCTGCTCTTTACCAAAATGACCATGCTGCGTTGCACTTTCTTGTCTTACTGCAGCATTTTTGTGCCACTTTGAGTAGTTACCCTGATACGGTCGCGACCCATAACTTCCAGTTTTCGGACGCGGTGCATAATTCTGGTTACTTTTGGCTGAAGGCCACGCTTGGCTGATCGCACCAGGGGTGGTGGCGACGCCTGAACCAATCTTTCTTCCAGGGGCATCAATTTGCATGTTACGGCTTTTAACTACAGGTCTTTTCGTCCTACTGCAGGCCTCAAAATAGGAATTAGCCATTTCCTTCATAACTTCCAATTTCCTCACCTTGTCTATTTTGAGCCTCGTGACTAATTCATCTAGGCAGGATTTTACGTACTGCGCACGCAATATTAGGTCCTTCACACCTTCAACTGTCTCCTCAGTACCGCCTTTCTTGAGCCATTGTTCTAAGTACCCCTTGAGACGAGCAGCAAATTAAATTGCTGTCTCATGAAGGCAGAGGAAAATTGATTTTTTAAATCATCAACAGACATTCCACAAGCTGCCAATAATGCCTCCTTCATATCCTTATACTCACGAGAGTTATCATCCAATCTATGAATCACCTCCAAAGCTTTACCTTCAAAAAGACTCATGAATTGCACACGCTTGGTGACCTCATCATATTGCATTAACTTAGCGGCTTCCTCAAACCGCGTAATAACTATATCAATCTTATCACGTTTCTTGAAATGATTAAGCTTTAGCTTTGGAGAGACTACTTTATTATTCTGAGATTTATTACCATCCCCATTATTCGCCGCTAGCTCGGCCATTTTTACTGCATGGGCCTCCTTTTCTTGCTCTCTCTCAGCTTCCAGTTTCCGTAATTCTAGCTGGTGTTGCTCTCGTTCTCGCTCTCTCGCTTTCTCTTGCTCTTTGATTATATATTCTCTGGCTTCCTTAGCATTGTACCCTAAATCTTCCGCTTCCAGTTTCCACTGTGATATAGACATTTTGCTAGATAAATACTTCGAGTCTAACAGCCAATACTTCTCCTATGGAGTGTGAGGTAAGTACCTGTTCGGGCATCATTTAATGTGGGGTTCTTGAAAGGTCTGGACTTCTTGAGACCTCGTAAAATTATCAGCAATAAAAAAAAAAAAATAAAGTATCTGAAAATTGAATTCTCAGACTCACAGCCCCCTTCTAATCTCTTATTTATGACCAGTCACAACTATCATAGGATAAGCAAATTCCAGATGAACCTGCCCTTAAGTTATTTAAAGCAACAAAGAAAACTCGCTGGAAAATAGGGAATAATTAATTAATTCCAGGCACACAGCAACATACTTAACTGTCTTAAAACATCCCTGCAATAAGTGTACTTAACTGTAGGTGGGCGAAGCAGAAGGCCACACCTGATCTACCACGTGGTCCTCGCGAACGTTGGTCCTCCTTCAGTCCTCTCTCGTTCCTTCCAACAAAAAGTCGCCTACTCGTACCTCCAAGGGCTACCCTCGCCTGCAGTACACAGTCACCCTGGCTTGTGGATACCACAAGGGCAGGAAAACCACCACGATGGACACGTGGCGCGGGAGGCTGGTGAGGGACGTCTTGTCGCGTTGGAGTCTGGGAGGAAGATGGCGCGGATGCGGCCGCCGACCCACAAGCCTCAACTGCCGGGCTCCGCGGTCAAGATGCCAGCATTCGCCACTTCTATTAGATCGCCTCGCATTCTACGTTTGATATGAATAAATCTACTTATTTGTTCATATGACAAATTTCTCAACCTAGGAATCATATTTTGTTACTCTTCGTTAGTTCCAACTTTTCTATGTCTTTTCTGTATAAGACCAAACTGTACACAGTACTCTAGACGGGGTCGAAGAATTAAACAGTTTAATATTACTTTTCCGATTTATTATTAAAGACTCGTCCGATGAAGCCAACCAATTTGTTTGCAGTTTTAACTACCTCTGAACAATGCTGACCGGGCTTTAAATCGCTTGATATTGTGATTCCAAGATCCTTTCTTTACTTACTGCAGAAAGTTGTTATTCATTTCGTACCGAACGCGATTGTTATTTTTTCCGATATGCAACACTTTACATTTGTCAACGTTAAATTTCATTTGCCATTGATTAACGTGCAAGTCGATCTAGATCTGATTGTAAAGCTTCTTCGTCGAGTGTCGCAGTTATATATATTACTAGCAATTTTTGTGTCATCAGCAAATTTTGATACTTTGCAAGTGAGCCCATCATCGATATCATTAACATAAATTAAGAAGAGCATGGGGCCAAGCACTGATCCTTGAGGTATAGTCGACGATAAAGAGTAGTGTCACGGTTTTGAGAATGTAGAGCCTGGTGGCGGTATCTGGCAACTATTCCACGGTGGCGCATTCACCGGTGATGTTAGTGACGCGTATCAGTGTGTACAGTGTGTGTGACTGTGAAATTATAATATTGTATAATATTATATTATATTATAATATAATGTAGTTAGAAATATACCAGATTACATGAATTCAATTTAGAAATGCGATAATGAATGTCTTCTACATGATGATGATGATGATGATGAGGTAAAACATCACGAACAGTCTGAAACACTTTTTCTTATTAAACTTTGAAAATACCGTGTGCAATGCTGTCCTTCACAGAGGCAGGCAGTGACTAATGCTCCTTACCATCAAACAGCAAATAGGCTTGAGGTTCTGTTTAACTCGCAGCCTTAATTTCCGTCACTATAAAGCCTCAAAGACAATTCAGATCATCAAAAATCTAAAATCATTTCTCCGTGAAGATTACGTAATATCTAAGCATAAATACGTGTGTGTGTGTGTGTGTGTGTGTGTGTGTGTGTGTGTGTTGAGTGCGAGCGCGGAAAAGCCTGTTGTCGACGACGCCATCATGTGAACGTTTATAGCCTATTATTACGTATAATTTTTTTTAATAAAGAACAAGATCTCGGCTGTCAGGGATTTATTTTTTTTAAGTTAAAAGGTTTAACAATCCCCCTTAATAAGTGCAGTATATTTTTAAATGTATCATAGTTTGATAAACAACTTAGAATTGCTCTTGACTAAATTTGACCGAAACTAAAAACTCGTGTCAAAATGTAGCGACAGAACCGAAAGAAAAAATATTTATTAAGCGTTAGCGACGGGCACTTTTGATAAATATCTATCTCAAAATTATGGAGACTGCACCTGTGACCACCGATCTCCACAACAGTACGATTTCGATAGGATGTAATAATTTTCATGTCGAGTGGAGGGGTTGCCAGATGTCGCCTTCTGAACGAAACTTACTGGATAGTGTGACACTATATATATATATATATATATATATATATATATATATATATATATATATATATATATATATATATATATATATATATATATATATATATACATATATATATATATATATAAATATATATATATATATACATATATATATATATATATATATATATATATATATATATATATATATATATATATATATATATATATATATTTATATATATATATATATGTATATATATATATATATATATATATATATATATATATATATATATAGATATATATATATATATATATATATATATCTATATATATATATATATATACATAATTTTCTTTTTGACGACATGTAATTAAGTGGGTGGCAGGATAATTTACTCTCTGAATGGTCATGTGCCTCTCCTTACGATCGATGTATAAAATTAGCAGTTTGTGGTCATAACTACAGTTTATATGAAAAGTGGTTCGGTCACCTGTGGGGAACGTAATTTTCTTTCAGGTCTTTCAACGGAAATTTTAAGAGGGTCATTTACTCGACACCTGACGAATGCCTCCATCCTGACTCATGCTTTTTCAATGAGTAACTCTCCCTATAAATTTGATGCTCATGCCGGGCAGACTCACTTGCTGAACGCTTTGCTGAAGGTTATCATGGCCTGCTTTACGGGACTCCTAATAATCTGGGTAATATGGTTTCCTTTTGTTCGTGTGTTTGTTTTTATGTTTGTATTTGCGAATATGTATTAGTAATCAATATCAATTGTTTTGTATATATTGTTTATTGTTATAGTGTATGGTATTCATTATATTAATATTTTAATACGTTCTTTATTCTCACGTTTTGCCCAAGTAGCCGGTATGTTTTTCTGGTGAAGCCTGGTTGACGGCCCCAACTCGTTATCGTGCAGGCTAACCTTAACAGAAGCGCCATCTTGCTAACACATACGAATAGCTGGTATTGTTTGCACATTTATCAGTCACCTATATGGACATACACCGGGAAAAGTCGGCTCGACCTCTCTATAATGATAATAATAACTCCGGAGATGTGTCCATTATCCCCCTTCCCATCCCAATTACCTCATGGCATTATCTTTCGACTTCTTCAGGCCACAAATTAAGTGGAGAATCTCGTAGCATTATCCACTCTGGGTTGTCTTACCGAAAAAAAAAACGGTGAGGAGGCTTTGACTTCTGGGTAGCGTGATACATGCCAGTATATCCGCCTTTGGTGTTCACGGACCATTTAGTCTCGCGGAGTAATCGCCAGTTCGACACATTGGCACTCCTGTGATATCCCAGTATTCTGTAATATCCTGAGTTGCACACTTCTTACCAGGGGAATTGATCCTACTCTTACAGTCGCTATTCAGTGTCCATGTCTCACACTCATAGTGTAAGATAGAGCTCAAGCGATATGAAACATTGTCCTGCACATCTATCGGCAACGTCGTATATTTGTGCTGAACGAGTTCATAACGAATTAAGCCAACCCAGTCTCAAGTAGAACTTATTGTTGAGACCCATCGCTGTTCTGCACTAGGTTACTAAGGTATGGGATTATTTTCACGATATAAGTGCTGTCTCCACACGTATGAAAATACTGTACTTACTTTTTGATTTAGTAATTTAGTGATTTCCAAAATGAACTGTCCTATCCATTCCTACGCCGATGATTCCACTCTGCATTACTCAACTTCTTTTAATAAAAGACCCACCCTGCAGGAACTTAGCGACTCAAGGCTGGAGGCTGCAGAACGCTTAGCCTCAGACCTTACTATTATTTCCGATTGGGGCAAGAGGAACCTGGTGTCCTTCAACGCCTCAAAAACACAGTTTCTCCACCTATCCACTCGACACAATCTTCCGAACAACTATCCCCTATTCTTAGACGACACCCAGCTATCACCTTCCTCAACACTAAACATCCTCGGTCTTTCCTTAACTCAAAATCTCAACTGGAAACTTCTTATCTCATCTCTTACTAAATCAGCTTCCTCGAGGCTGGGCGTTCTGTACCGTCTCCGCTAGTTCTTCTCCCCCACACAGTTGCTGTCCATTTACAGGGGCCTTGTCCGCCCTCGTATGGAGTATGCATCTCATGTGTGGGGGAGGTCCACTCACACAGCTCTCCTTGACAGAGTGGAATCAAAGGCTCTTCGTCTCATCAGCTCTCCTCCTCATACTGATAGACTTCTACCTCTTAAAATCCGCCGCCATGTTGCCTCTCTTTCTATTATCTATCGATATTTTCATGCTGACTGCTCTTCTGAACTTGTTAACTGCATGCCTCCCCTCCTCCCGCGGCCCCACTGCACAAGACTTTCTACTCATGCTCATCCCTATATTGTCCAAACCCCTTATGCAAGAGCCAAGCAGCATCTTCACTCTTTCATCCCTCACGCTGGTAAACTCTGGAACAATCGTCCTTCATCTGTATTTCCTCCTGCCTACGACTTGAACTCTTTCAAGAGGAGGGTATCAGGACACCTCTCCTCCCGAAATTGACCTCTGATTTTGAACACTCCTTTAAACTCTGTTCTGGAGCAGTAAGTAGCGGGCCTTTTTTTTATTTTTTCATCACGCCTTTGAATTGTCTCTGTAGCTGTAAATAAAAACAAAAAAAAGCCTCCAAACACCTGTACCATGGCCTTGGCCCAGGAGACCTGGAGTCACGTGGGTTTTGCTTCCTCGTTTAATGTCTCAAGATCCATCATCATATCTTTTATTCATTCCGTAAGAACTCCTACATCATCGATAACTGCAAGGTCAGTGTATCCTTGGATTCCCTAATCCAATTGTGTCACAGCTTTGCATAATACCAATTTATTAACTAATGGTGAGCATACTCGTACATCCGGGGGTGCATCGCTTCAATCACTCGCTGCAAATACTCCCGGCGGTACTCCCGAGCAAGCTCCCAAGCAACTACCCAATCCATATGATGTCCACCCAGGCAGAATCGGCTGACTTGCCGCAGCCATGAGTTTCGTGGTCGTATACTACAGGGCATACTACAAATAGATGGGAAAACTATTCTTGACAAGGTCAGGTGAGCATAATGAGGTTAAATGAAATCTGCATTTCCTAACCATCCCTTGGTCTTTTAATCCCACAATTTGATTTGTTGGTGTAAATGTAGCTAAGTCGTTTCCTGAGATCAAGCGGAAGACATGGAATTCTTGAACTATTAAAATTTTGTTGATATGAATTGCGACTATATACATTTGAAGTACTCTAATATATATATATATATATATATATATATATATATATATATATATAGATATATATATATATATATATATATATATACATATATATATATATATATATATATATATATATATATATATATATATATATATATATATATATATATATATATATATATATATATATATCAGTGCAGTAGAATGTTCAATTTGATCACCTATAGACAAAACTAAAACTATTCATTTAAGCGACCAAAAAACAAGCCTGATAAATCTCAATACAGACACTCCCAAGGAGGCTTCAATTATATATCCATGACCCCTCCTGTACTCCAGCCGCCTTCTTGCCACGAACCTAATGGCCGACAGGGGTGAATTTAAGCTCAGCGGACCAGGGCCTCTCCTCCCCTTAAAACTCATTGACCATCACCGCGACACACATTCCCTTGATAATAGTCTCAGTCCCAGAAAGCCACGGAATAACAGGAGATCCTAGAGTGATTTGTGATGCACTTAATCAAACGCTTCGTGAGATCGACATAGGTTGTAACCATCCCTTGTCGAAACTCGCATCAGCACCACCAGTACGCAACGCACTAGGATACGGTCAGTTATCGACTTGCCAGGCGTGAACCTGGTTTGCTCAGGTCTCTGGAGCTGCAATAGTTTGTTGCGAATCCGCATGTGCAATAGATGGCAAGACATCTTGCATGGTACTGTGAGCAATGTGGGGCCATGTAAAATATTGCAGTCCTGACGGTCCCTTTTCCTTTTCTAGTTAAAGACGACCAGTCACTTTTTATCAGCCAGGAAGAATGGTACCAGTTGTCAAACGGCAGTCAAGTTTGCATGCCGACCGCAGGCCATGGCCACACCTCCACTTTGGAGTAGCTCCGCACTTATGTTATAAATTCCAGCTGCCTTTTCACCCCCTCATCCTCTCCACAGTTTCTTGGACCTCATCAAAGGAGGGTCGACTTTCGGCAAGGGGTGGATCAGCATCCGCCATTTGTAACCCAGCAGGTGTAAGCTGCCTGCCTGTAGTGTCCACTATATACAACAGCTCAAAATTCTCAATCCAACGAGCTCTCTGCCCATCCATGTCTGACATAAGGCAGCCATCTGATGCCCGGATATCAATTACTAAAAGAGATGCCCAGAGTGATGCCTCTTCATGGCTCGGTAAGCGGCTCGGATTTTATTTTCTTCGATATATCCCTTGACCATCTATTGTACATGCGGATTCGCAACAAGCTGTTGCAGCTCCAGAGACCTGAGCAAACCAGATTCACGCCTGGCAAGTCGATAACTGACTGTATCCTAGTGCTTTGCGTGCTGGTGGTGCTGATGCGAGTTTCGACAAGGAGGAGATTTCAATGTTCACCACCAGCTATGGCTTTCATCCTCTTTCACTGACCAGCCTGGTGAACAAGCCTACAACTTTGCTCTCCTCAACGACCTAGAGCAGTTGGTTCAACACCCTATTCGTATTCCCGACCGTCTTGGAGACAGGCCCAAATTCTAGACCTCTTCCATACCTCTAATCCTTCTGCTTACTCTGTCAAACTGTTCTCTCCGTTGGGCTCCTCCGATCATAACCTTATTTCTGTATCCTGTCCTATCGCTCCTGTACATCCTCTGGACCAACCGAAGAGGCGATGCTTCTGGCATTTTGTTTCAGCTCGGTGGGACGACCTGAGGATGTACTTTTCCGATTTCCCGTGGAATGATAACTGCTTCCAGGAGAGAGACCTCTCTGTGTATGCTCAGCGCATCACAGAGGTGATTGTCTCTGGAATGGAGGCATACATTCCACGTTCTTTCTCTACTCCTCATGCTAAAAAGCCTTTGTTTAATCATGCTTGTTCTCGTGCTATTAAAGATAGAGAGGCAGTTCACAAAAGGTTCCAGAGCCTTCGAACACCCGCTAACTTTGACCATTACATTTCAGCCCGGAATCGTGCCAAATCTATTATCCGACTTACCAAAACTTCTTTTATCAATAGAAAATGTCACCATCTTGCTTCTTCTAATTATTCTGTGACTTCTGGCACCTAGCCAAAATATCTCCTCCAATTTAACTTCTTCCTCTTTCCCTCCTCTCCTTAACCCTGACGGCAGCACGGCCGTCTCATCTGTCTCTAAGGCTGAACTCTTCCCTCAAACTTTCTATATGAAATCCACCCTGGACAATTCTGGGCATATTCCTCCTACTCATCCCCCCTCGGACGCCTTTATGCCTGCTATTAGGATTCTTCAAATGATGTTTTCTATGCCCTCTCTGGCCTCAACTCTCAGAAAGCTTATGGACCTGATGGAGTGCCTCCTGTTGTCCTTAAAAACTGTGCTTCCAAAAGGACACCCTGCCTGGTCAAACTCTTTCGTCTCTGCCTATCAATATCTACATTTCCTTCCTGCTGGAAGTATGCCTTTGTACAGCCTGTGCCTAAGAAGGGTGACCGCTCCAATCCCTCAAACTACCGCCCTATAGCTTTACTTTCCTGTATATCTAAAGCTTTTGAATATATCCTTAACCGGAAGATTCAAAAGCACCTTTACACTTCTAACCTTCTATCTGATCGCCAGTATGGGTTCCGCAAGGGGCGTTCTACTGGCGATCTCCTTGCCTTCCTAACTGACTCTTGGTCATCCTTTCTTAGCTGTTTCGGTGAAACCTTTGCTATTGCACTAGACATATCAAAAGCTTTTGATAGGGTCTGGCACAAATCTTTGCTCTCCAAACTACCCTCCTACGGTTTCTATCCTTCTCTCTGTACCTTTATCTCCAGTTTCCTTTCTGACCGTTCTATTTCTGCTGCGGTGGACGGTCACTGCTCTTCCCCTAAACCTATTAACAGTGGTGTCCCACAGGGTTCTGTCCTATCTCCCACTCTCTTTCTGTTGTTCATTGATGATTTTCTTTCCAAAACGAGCTGTCCTATCCACTCTTACGCCGATGATTCCACTCTGCATTACTCAACTTCTTTTGATAGAAGACCCACTCCAAAGGAATTTAACGATTCAAGGCTGGAGGCAACAGAACGTTTAGCCTCAGACCTTACTATTATTTCCGATTGGGGCAAGAGGAACCTGGTCTCCTTCAACGCCTCAAAAGAACAGTTTCTCCACATATCCACTCGACACAATCTTCCAAACAACTATCCCCTATTCTTCGACAACACTCAGCTATCACCTTCTTCAACACTAAACATTCTCGGTCTATCCCTTACTCAAAATCTCAACTGGAAACTTCATAATCTCATCTCTTACTAAATCAGCTTCCTCGAGGCTGGGCGTTCTGTACCGTCTCCGCTAGTTCTTCTCTCCCGCACAGTTGCTATCCATTTACAGGAGCCTTGTCCGCCCTCATATGGAGTATGCATCTCATGTGTGGGAGGGCTCCACTCACACAGCTCTCCTTGACAGAGTGGAGTCAAAGGCTCTTCGTCTCATCAACTCTCCTCCTCTTACTGATAGTCTTCTACCTCTCAAATTTCGCCGCCATGTTGCCTCTCTTTCTATCTTCTATCGATATTTTCATGCTGACTGCTCTTCTGAACTTGCTAAATGCATGCCTCCCCCATCCCACGGCCCCGCTGCACACGTCTTTCTACGCATGCTCACCCCTATACTGTCCAAACCCCTTATGCAAGAGTCAACCAGCATCTTCACTCTTTCATCCCTCACGCTGGTAAACTCTGGAACAATCTTCCTTCATCTGTATTTCCTCCTGCATATGACTTGAACTCTTTCAAGAGGAGGGTATCAGGACACCTCTCCTCCCGAAGTTGACCTCTATTTTTTTTACACTCCTTTGATCTCTATTCAGGAGCAATGAGTAGCGGACTTTTTTTTTTATATATTTTTCTTTACGCCCTTGGACTGTTCCTTAGCTGTAAAAAAAAAAAAAAAAAAAAAAAAATCACCATCGAAACCCCTGACATGCCTCTCCTTGTCTCTTCTCAGGAGAGCTCTACTCCAAGTCGACAGAGTTTCTAGAAAGCCTGGCAGAGCGATTCCCCCCGAGAGAGTCTACCCCAAACCATAACCATTCCTAGATATTTGGAGCTTTCCATTACACTCATTTGCAGCTTGGAGAGTTTTATATTTGAAGATATCAGACATTTATACAACAGCCTGAAGGGTGCCGAGCACATTAAACGTATTTGACACTCACTACGTACTTAAGCAGAAGCACGTGCTAAGTATCATGTCACTCGAAATGAAACACATCATGGTTACTACTCGAGAATCTTGTTGACTTGACATGAAGCATGAGTATTGCAACAAGAAGCCTGTGATCAGCCCCAAAGAACTCAGCACTCCAGAAAACCATGCAGTTACGGAGGGTCTCCCAACAAACAATGACGTCGTTAATTAGTTACCCTTTAATATGTTATATCTAGGTCAGCGGTTTAGTTCTGGTCTCTCTTGTACCAAAAAAATGCAAATCTGGGCCTCATGCAAATTTCTTGTAATATTCAACAGGAGAAAGCTCTTGGTAGTCCTGGTACCAGAACCATGGGGGCCAAACTTATAAATCGCCCGTGCCAATAAGTTTGTTCCGAAGGGGTTACCGGTCTAGTATATACAGAGTGGAGCTTGGCATAGAACACCTCCTTCTCTTCAGTCTCACAGGCCTAAGTGAGAGTGTACCCTGCAACAATACATGAAGATCAAGGTGTGCTTCAGCCTGTTCTTATCCAAAGACGGACACCATTACTCCTGCCAGACCAGTAGTAGATGTAGCCTCCCCAATATGGATCTCGTCACTGCCAGGCTTCCTCGTTTCAGTGAGCACCACTATATCCACCTTCAGTCATCTAATCTGATTCGATAGGTAAGGTAGTCGGCGATTAATAGAGGCTCACGGCGTTCCAGGAAGTCGCACGCAGAGCCCTCCGAAAGATTATCCCGAGCCCGGTTCCGTGAGCGGGTGCTGCTTGCGCATCACCCTGGCCACCCTTAAAGAATAGAAAAAGCAAGGGTACCCTTCGTTCTCTGAAATGCCAGGGTCCCAAAGACTTTGCCTTACACACATTACTGCTAAATCTGAGATGATATAACACTTTTTTTTAATGTAACACTTAGCTGTATTTCAACAGCTTTTTACTAACCCGTTTATATCAATAAAACTGTACTATTAATATTTTTTAGGTGGTGCCTGTAGCGCCAGTAGGCTTTTTCAAGGGGTCTCTTCGACTACCCCAGCCCCTTCGTGGCACAGACGATCTTTATTTATAGTGGCTGCCGTGATATATGACTCTTGTTTGGCTCATGCTGGCCCCCGGTGCTCCTCTTGACCAAAGTCGCTGCAGTTAAAGTTGATTGAAGATCTTGGTAGAATGTGGGTAATCTGCTACTAAGCGATGGTTTAAAAATCGGCTTGTTTCGGTGGGCCTCGACCCTAGGTTCACGAGCTCACAACGCCCGCAACCTGACCACTCGTCCACAACCCCCACATCACCAGAAAATGTTTCTTAAAAGCATTTGAGAATTCACAGTAAAATTGAAACCATTGATTTTGAAAATGATTCATTCAAATGCAAAATACGAGATCCTTAAAGATACAAGGCTGTGGAGAAGGAATGCCAATCAAAATTTCAAAATGTACATAGCAACCAATTTTAATTTTACAGGGCCAACTTTTTAATCCGTGCTGCCTATAGCGCCGGTAGGCGCTATAGGAGGCACGGTAGGTGAGGGCGACCCCAGCCTGTTAGTAGTTCAGGAGAATTTTATTTATAGTGGCTGCCGTGGTGTATGGCTCCTGCTTAGCCCATGCTGACCCCCGGTGTTCCACTTGAACGAAGTCGCTGAAGTTAAGGTTAATTGAAGATCTGGGCAGCATGTGGGTAATCTCCCGCCACTCGGCGATGGTTGAAAATTGCCAGCATGCATCGGTGGAGCTCGAACCTAAGTCATCAGGCTCACCACGCCCACACACTGACCTACTCTTATTTTGAGTGATGTTTAGCAGCTTACCGTTGTCTCCACATCAGCAGTCATTCGTGTGCTGTCTCCATGAACTCCTGGATGATTGCCCTGTGGGAAAATTTACTGTTTTAAATGAGCAGGAGATACCACTTGACTGAATGTAAGTGAGTTACCTATTAAGCTCCCGAACTCCTACCTCAGGGAAACAGAATTAGAGGGATCCGGTAGACTTCGAAAGTGTAGTAGCTGACGATTTACAGGCGGTTCTAAGGTGACTTGTGGAGGCTAAGACACGTTGCAAGCATGGTCTAGGCTCTGGTTTCTCAAAGAATTTTCTTGCAGTGCTTCTCAAATTATGAGAATAAATAAATTAAAGGTGCCGTTGTGAAGATGTTCTCGCTATGAAGTATCAGATAACGGTTTTGGTGATTTCAGATTCGCCAAGGTATGAACGCCACGTCGTTTGAATCGCTGCTGGCATTCAAAACACTTCACTCCGCTTCCAACACTTGTTCCCTAATTATAATTGAATATCACTAAATCAATAATAGTAATAATATACAATTTATACAAAGTGGAATATTTTCCAGATGCCCAATCGAGGATGGGCTGCGAGGTTAGCAAGACCACCAGCCGACGTAGGAGTTTATTGTACACTGTAGTATCTACAATATAGTTGTTAGTGCCATGTCCGACAGCGGAGTTGTAATAGTTCCTATGGAGTATAGGTAGTTTGGCTTCTTGTAGCCTCCTTATATCCTTGTGTATCCTTTTGAGTCACAGCTCTGCTGTTGACCTGGGAGCGTCGGTGAGACTGTCGAATTTGCTGAATTGGTGACTCACCCGCTGCTGCTGCACCTGACTTATGAGTCCCGACACATCTTGCCAGTATTGGAGGGTGTGTAATCGTCATCACTGCCCGCCTCCTTTTTTCCTGAAGAGTCTCATTCTGGGTGCGATCCTGAACCTTACTGAGCAGGACAAGGTGTTTGTTGGCCGCGACGCCACCACGCCACACACTCTATGGACGAACAAACGTACGCCTTGTACAGCTCCATGCATTCGAGAGACCACGAGACCATCTTTAGAGATGCCTACGTCCCCGAGGCCTCATTTGGGAGCTGCTGGTGTAAGGATTTGGCGTAATACTAGCTGGGTCGAATGGAACAGGAACTATCCTTGTTTGAAAACTGGGAAAAAAATACATTTTTTTTACGAATTAATAAACTAAAAATGACTGCCTAAATCGCATAATTAATGTGTATATGTGCGGTGGAACGAGGGGAAAGGACTGGAGGAGAGGGTAAAAGGCGCTCGGAAGGCTGCCGAGGTGGCATCGAATCAAGCGGAGCGGTCCATAGCTGCCCGCGAGCGGCACACTCACTGGGTCGACAAAGCTATATCGCGGGAGAGCGATCAGCATCTAAGACATGATGAAATAAAATAAGGAGGTGTGTAAATGCTCTAGAAATCATAACTACCGTAAGTTAAATATATACTGTTAGTCATTCACTAAAACGATAAATCCTTCACTAGGAGGTATCCATGGGAAAACGATACTACATGATTATGTGAAGGCACATCGTGCCAAAGACATCGACACGCCTTTCGAAGACACTGCTCAGTGTCCATGGCCCACAATAATACAAGGAAAGAGGGCACAAACGATGCCTGCATAGATATCTACTACACCATAGACTTGTAGTTTTGGAAGGTTACAAGAAATGTGCTTTGCCACGTATCAATGAACACTTAGTGTAATTATGTTGTTAAGTATATCGCAAGTTTTCAATACAGGGCAGATATAACTTTCATTTATCCAGGGACAATAGAGAGTACCGGCCGATGGTTGTGATGCCATAAAGTATATCACATAGTCGTACCAGACGGCACATCTACAGTCGGCAGTTACCAGCTCTACACAACTTACTGATATTTACCATGACCCACTTCTGATCCAAGTTTCAGGTATGACGTTAGTGTTTCTCATATATTGTGAAAATGGCGTGTTCGCAGCTGGGTGTTTTCATGCCTATGACCACCAGAATTTTAATTTCCTTTTAAATTCCTTGAGCAGAGAGGTGACTTACCTATTTTTCAACGCTAATTTGAAAAGACAGTTTCATACTGCTTGCCATATCGATATAAGATTATATAAAAAAAAACATGTCCATATAACATCATTTTCAAATAGTTGGGCACAATGAGGATATTTTCATCGTCATATAAGATAAAACCCTCATTACCTATATAAATGATTCCTATGCAAGTAAGTGTGAACAGCATAGCGATGGACCTTGGACATTATCGTTTTTAATTCTGATTTGACGGTAATATATCAGGTCCTTTGCTATACTGTTCATACTTACTAGCAACATAACCATCAGCGTAATGGTTGTTTTTAACATGATAAAAAGAGCTTCAATATACTCGGTATCTTTCAAGACCCTGTAGAACTGTGGGATACCTTCATACGCGAAACTATATAAGCTGAAAACGAGTGCATTAGAGAACGCCTGATATCAAGGTATGGTTTTACTTCACTGGAGAATATCGAGAAGAGTCGCCCTGCCAGGCTCTCAGAAATATCAGGACTAATATAGGCCCCTGTAACCTAAGACTACAGTTATTCTGAGCAGAGACACGGAATGGTATCCCGGGAATCTGGCTGATAATGTCGAAGATCATTTCAGTGCAAATGATCGATCCTCGCCGCGCTGAGGCTCCCGCTCAGGTGTGAGCTATCCAAAAACTTGATCCTTGCCTTGTGTAAGATATAGATGGATAGAGGGCTAGTTCGGCTACGTATCTTGAGCAGTTATATATGTCGGACCCTAAAAGCGAGCAGATCCCAACTTCTGAGTTGCTAATGGCGGATGCGGATCAACTCAACGACAAAGATCCACTCTCTCCTAATGGAGTCAAGCTGGTTTTGGTAATATTGAGGCCTGGAAAGGCAGCTGGAATTTATAACATAAGTCCGGAACTGGTCGAAAATGGAGGTGAGGACATCATCCATGGGTTGCATGCGGTATTGACTGACATAAGCTAGTCTGGTACAATTGCTTCTGATTTAAAATTGGAGCTGGTTGACACTATCTGGAAACAACTACCGCGGCATTACAGTGATCATTGTGCAAGGCAAGGTGATTGCCCATCAATTTTTCATGCGGGTTCGTAACCAGCTGCATAAGCTGCTGAGATCTGAACACACAATCTTGTTTCACTCCTGGTAAGTAGACAGTTGATCGTATCCTTCAATCTTCCCTCAGTGACATGAGTCTCGGCTTATTTATTTGGATTTTAGTTCAGCCTTTCATATAGTGAATCACAAGGCATTGTTGTTTAAACTGGAAAATTATGGTGTAGGAGGGCATGTCCTGGATGTGATTTCTGAGTTTTTAACTGACAAGAAACAACGCGTTATTGATGATGGTTCTTTTAGTGATTTTACCTCGGTGAATTCCGGAGTTCCTCAAGGCAGTGTCTTGGGGCCTTTGATGTTTATTTTATTTACTAGTGATATGTGGGGTGGCATATCCTCCAAAATGTTGGCATATGCTGATGACACATCACTTTATACCACCAACTCCTCCCCCCATCACAGAGTTTCAGCAGCCAGTGTTTTGGAAGAGGATGTCTCCAGAATTATTGGTGTACTCAGTGGGGGATGAAGATGAATCCTTTGAAATCCCAGTCTCTTATTTTTAGCAGATCCAGGTATCTTTTTCCTAGCCACCCTGATATTGTTTTTAAGAATTCTGTGATTAAGATTTGTGCTATTGGGGGTAACCTTAGACTCTAAACTAACATTTGAGTCTCACTTGCGGTCTGTTACTTCGTCAATCTCTCAGAAAATTGGTCTTCTTCGCAAGTGCAAAAATATATTTTCTGACGACAGCGTTATATAAATTCTTTTTATTCATTTTTATTGCCAAATTTTGAGTAGTGCTTTCTTGTTTTCCTCTCTGTTGCAGACTCCCATATGAAGCTCTTGGCCCGGTCATTTAATCAGATCAAGTTTTTGCTACCTAATTTAGAATAATTATTAATCTTGAACATCACTGCATTGTTGGCTCTCTTACTCTGTTGTATAATATCTTAATCAATCATAACCATCCTTTACATTCTAAACTTCCTCCAGATTTTCTTCAGTCTAGTTTCACTAGGTTTCCTTCAAATATCAATGATTTGGCATTTTCAGCTGCACGTTATAGTACTTCCCAATTTTCTAGAAATTTTGTTCCATGTATATTGTATAACTAAATTGTGGAACCAGCTTCCAAACGATGTTGTTAAAGTTGAAAACCTGCATTTATTTTTGACCAGAGTTAATAGTTTCCTAAGGCCAATGTTCTCCCTTGTGGGACTCTTTCTTATTACATCAAAGGATGCTGCTCAAGGGCAACAAAACGAGTACCAAAAAAAGCCAACTACTCGCCGCTCCCACAGAAGTAAAAGGTAAGGAGTAGCCAAAAGAGAGGTCAATTTCGGGTGGAGAGGTGTCGTGATACACTCTTCTTGGAAGAGGTCAAGTCATTGGCAGGAGGAAATACACACGAAGGAAGACTGTTCCAGAGTTTACCAGTGAAGGGGATGAAAGAATGGAGATGCTGGTTAACTCTTGCATAAGGGGTATGGACAGTATAGGGATGAGCATGAGTAGAAAGTCGTATGCAGCGGGGCAGTGGGAGGGGGGAGGAGTGCAGTTAGCAAGTTCAGAAGAGCAGTCAGTACGAAAATATCGATAGAAGACAGATAGAGAAGCAACATGGCGGCGGAATTTAAGAGGTAGAAGGCTGTCAGTAAGAGGAGGAGAGCTGATGAGACGAAGAGCCTTAGACCTCACTCTGTCCAGAAGAGTTGTGTGAGTGGAGCCCCTCCCACACATGAGATGCATACTCCATACGAGTGTGCAGGAGAGAAGAACTGGCGGGGACGATACAGAACGCCCAACCTCGAGAAAGCTGATTTAGTAAGAGAGGAGATGGGAAGTTTCCAGTTGAGATTTTGAGCTAAGGATAGACCGAGGATATTTAGTGTTGAAGAAGGTGACAGCTGGGTGTTATCGAAGAATAGGGGATAGGTGTTTGGAAGATTGTGTCGAGTTGATAGGTGTAGAAACTGGGGTTTTGAGGCATTGAAGGACACAAGGTTCATTTTACCCCAATCGGGAATGATAGCAAGGTCTGAGGTTGTTGTTCTGCAGCCTCTCGTCTGGAGTCTTGTAATTCCTGTCGAGAGGGTCTTCTGTTGAAAGAAGTTGAATAATGCATCAGCGTATGAGTGGATAGGACAGTTTGTTATAGAAAGAAGATTAATGATGAATACCAGGAAGAGAGTGGGTGATAGGACAGAGCCTGTTGGAACACCACTGTTGATAGGTTTAAGGAAAGAACAGTGACCGTCTACCACAGCAGAAATAGAACGGCCGGAAAAGAAACTGGAGATAAAGGAACAGAGAGAGGGATAGAATCCGAAAGAGGGCAGTTTCGAGAGCAAAGACTTGTGCCAGACTCTATTGAAAGCTTTCGATATGTCTAGTGCAACTGATAAAGTTTCACCGAAACGGCTAAGAGAGGATGACCAAGAGTCAGTTAAGAGAGCAAGAATATCTCCAGTAGAACGCCCCTTGCGGAACCATACTAGCGATCAGATAGGTCAGAAGTGGATAGGTGCTTTTGAATCTTCCGGTTAAAGATTGATTAAAAGGCTTTAGATAGGCAGGAAAGTAAAGCTATAGGACGGTAGTTTGAGGGATGGGATCGGTCACCCTTCTTAGGCACAGGTTGTATGAAGACATACTTCCAGCAGGAAGAAAAGGTAGCAGTTGACAGGCAGAGGCGAAAGAGGTTGACCAGGCAGTGTGTCAGCACGAAGGCACGGTTTTTTAAGACAATAGGAGGCATTCCATCAGGTCAATAAGCCTTCTGAGAGTTGAGGCCAGAGAGGGCATAGAAAACATCACTCTTAAAAATCTTAATAACAGGCATAAAGGAGTTTGAGGGGGGATGAATAGGAGGAATATGCCCAGAATCGTCCAAAGTTGAGTTGTTACAGAAAGTTTGAGAAGAGTTCAGCCTTTGAGATAGATGAGACGGCGGTGCTGCCGTCAGGGTTAAGGAGAGGAGGGAAAGATGAAGAAGTGAGATTGGAGGAGATATTTTTGGCTAGGTACCAGAAGTCCCGGGAAGAATTAGAAAAACAAGGTTTTGACATTTTCTATTTACTGAGTATATAGTTCCACGAACTCTCCAGGGAGGCAGACATTGTTGGCCTATAATAATGATAATAATAACAATGATGATGATAATAATAATAATAATAATAATAATAATAATAATAATAATAATAATAATAATAATAATAATAATGATAATAATAATAATAATAATAATAATAATAGTAATAATAATAATAATAATAATAATAATAATAATAATAATAATAATAATAATAATAATAATAATAATAATAATAATAATAATAATAATAATAATAGTAATAATAATAATAATAATGATAATAATAATAATAATAATAATAATAATAATAATAATAATAATAATAATGACAATAATAATAATAATAATAATCGTAACGAGTCATGTATTGGTGTAGCGCCGACGCGAGATTTCACAGGGTGTGGAGCCTCAGTCGATCTCAAAAATACGTAAAATTAAAATCATTGCGAGGCCTGGACGTTCAGCGATGTCCCAGTTGCGGCTAGCAACACACCTTTGTGATCCCTTAATCCGGTCAAGATGGGAGGCCGTTTCTGGCTCGGAGGGATCAGTCGGCTAGTCTACGTGACCATGAGATAAGTGGCAAGGTATTGGCTGCATATACTCTCCTGCTAACCCTGGGTTTGTTGGGCTTATAGGCAGAACGATCAGCCTCACCTTGCAGGGTTCCGTGGTAGGTGTGTGTATGGGGGGAGGGGGGGGAGTACAGTGAATTTTTAGGTATTGTTTATATGGTATCCATTAACCCCTACCTTTTTGGAAATCGGACATTTTTTATCAAGCAAAATGTACGTCGTCTTGGACAAGTGATTGTTTAACAGCACGGTTATAGGAGTTTCTCATTGGGATCTGTTCTTCTGAAATGGATTCCCTTTTTTTTTTTTAACACTGACGTACCTCGCTCACATCTATTTTGTTATTGACAAGTTGCTGTATTTCAGGAGTCTGTAATGCTCTTGTTCGAGCAGGGACTCGAAAAGTATTTTCTTTTTTTTAATACTTTGCTAAAGGTTAGTTAAAGATCGAAATCTTATCTTTATCATCGCCAAAATAATTTTCTATATTAACGGCCACATATCATTTTCCCCCATTATTGTTTTATTTCATAGGTAACTAAAGAACATTTGAAGGTTATTCTTGGCTTCATTCAAGATTTTTATTTCATAATCGAGCTTTTTTTCCTTAATCCCTTTCTCGCAATCTCTTTTGAGGTTAGGGTAGGACTGCGTAAGTTTATAATTATTATTTTCTGAAGTCTTTTCTGTCATCAATAGATTTTTTTCAGTGAGCAGTTTCTCATCCATTGCGATTTCCAATCAGTTTTGCGCCGTGGTTTACAAGAGTAAATTTCATGACCTGGGTTGTGAATTTG